>NC_044911.1:31932870-32236010 GCF_001633185.2 Quercus lobata | reverse complement strand
TCTCTACATCTCAAATCCCTCATCTCTCTCCTTCTCAGAACCCTTATCTCTCTCACCTCTTTCTCATCTCAGTTTTCTCTCATCCAAAACCCACACACTCACAGATTTCCTCTGAGCTTGCTCTCACTCTGTCACCAACCTCTATACGTGACAATGGCGATGGGGCTACTCCATCTTCGTCGACAATACCATTGATGATGAGATTGTGTGGTGATTTTGTATTTGGAGGGACATATTTTATTTTGATTTTGGGTTTGGGTTATGGGTTTTTAGTTGATGGTTTAATTTTGAGTTGATTTTTTTGTGAATTTCGGGTTTCCGTTGTTTCAACAGGTTTTGGTGGTGGTGGTTGTTTTAATGGGTGATGGTGGTGGTAGTTGCGTGGTGATGGTTGGACAATGTTGGGTGGATGGTGGGATCTGCATTTTGGTGGTGGTGCTCTTGCAAGTTCTGTGAGATAGTGAGAGAACAAGCATCAAACAGATCTTCGCTGCCAGCAAGCATCGATCTCTGTTGTAGCACTGATCCACAAGCATCAAACGGTCCGTGTATTTTTGTGCGTCTCTGTGTTGGTTTGTCTGTGTGGGTGTATTTGTGTGTATTAGAGGAAAAAGAAGATGATGAGGGAGAGAAGAAGTCTGAGTTGGTTTTGTAGATGGAGAAGAGAGAGAAAAAAATGAGCGAAATGTGAAATTAATAAAATAATAGTATACACAACTACATTAATCGTGTATATATGCATGGTTACTGTAGCAAATGTGTAAATATACACAGTTTTAGAATGACTGATGTAGAAGATTTTTGAGGAAAAATGTGTAAAATTTGTTGTTTTTTGTATTTTACAAAGTTTTACATCCATTGATGCGGATGCTCTAAGTTAAAATTTATAAAGCGGCTTTTTAGGTGCTAAAAGCTAAAAAATTTAGCACCATTATTGTGGATGCTCTAAAAAGTGCAATTTTTTTTTTTTTTAAAAGAAGATATTCACTTTCTCACTTGTCAATCTAGAAATAAAATAGGTATATTTTTTAAGAAATGTAGTAGGATTTTATTTAGCAAATAGTTTGGCTACAATTTCATGACATTATTTTATTTTATGTTTTTTTTTTTAGTGTTGTTACTTATGAAACCTTGATCTTAAATTATATTAGGTAGCTACTTTTTAAGAATAATTTTAATTAATAATTTCGACATCTCTATTTTTTCAATTAGATTTTTTACTAGCATTTTTCAAACTTATATTTATAGTTATTTATTTTTATTTGACCGTACAATTTGACTAGTGAGCAATTAGTTGAACTAGTTACCCAATAACCCCCTTCTCAAAAAAAAAAAAAAAAGTAACCAATAACCCGACTCCTAAACAGTGTTAACATTCAGTTTGCTTTAATAATTATGGTTACTATGCTCTCAAATTACAAAATACTAGCATGTAACTCATGCAAACGCATAGGTGCATTTAAAATTAAACACAATTTTTATTATAAACAATTAGTCAAATTATTTTTCTTAAATAGCATGTGACACATAAATGCATATGGATATATTTAAAATTAAACACAATTTTATCATAGAAATATAAATAATTAGTCAATTTTTTTAAAAGTAAACGTAATTAGTCACATTTAAAATTCTTATCTAAATTTCATACTACTTTTTATCATTTTTTTTCTCTAATTTTTAATAAGATAAAACTTGTGATAATCTTTGTTGTGTAGTGATTTTTATTGAATATATGTGATTGGTTTTTTTTAAAAAAAAAATTTATAGTTCATTAATATTATATTCTTAGAATTTTGCATTCATTAACTCACTTGACACAAAGATTAATAAACTTAAATGAACACATAGCACAAACTTAAGTGGATAATTATGATATGGTCCCCATGTAAATTTAGACACATGACGCAAAATTGGATTCTAATTTCAAATTCTAATTGAACTTTCTCTGAGTTTTGCCTATTAATATATATATATATACTAGTTAAATGCCTGTGTGATGCATGGTTTTGATCAAGAACTTATTAAATACAATATATAATACATTTGAGAAATAAAAAGTAAATGAAATATTATTTCTAAATAGAAAAAAAAAAATAAAAATCTTATTCTATAACTTCTGAATTCTCTTCAACGTACCAATTGGCTAATAAAACTAAACATCACAAATTAATATCAACATTTAGCAAAATAATATGTCCATGTAAATTAATATCTAAGCATTAAATTAGTATCAACATAAAATTCACAAATTATAAGCTATCCAAATGTATAAGCATTAAAAAAATATTTTTTTTCCATATATATATATATATATATATATATATATATTAAAGATAAGAGAATTGAATGACCTTCACACTGAAAGTCTACACAAGCTTGGAATTGATTGTCAATAGTTCAACAGGAATCTCCTACAACAACACTAAAAAAGAAAAGAAAAAATAAATATAAAATAACATATGGCAATAACTAAAATTGAAAGTACAAATCAGAAAGAAATTAAAATCTAAGTTAAAAAATAGAATTACATATGTAGGGACACTGAAAATAATCGCCGAGGAACTCACCCTGGAAATCTTTTACAAGCACCCACTTAATATAAATAAAGAAAAGAAAACGGGAAAATACACTCTACAATGGGAAACATAAGCAGTGGATTTCATTGACCATTATAATACTGCAAATACTATTACAATCTAAGCTTTACTAGCCGCGGGAAGTTTTAACTTACGTTCTCGTGGTGTTATACATGTTATCACTCTTTTCTCTCATTCTAAGATGGGTTTCTTCTCCCTCCTTTTCTTTCTGGATCCCCCATCTTTTGGCTTCTCTCTCTCCTTTTACAGTTTCATCCTCATTCTTTCCCTTATAGCTATCTCACTTCTACCCAGGGTAGCAAGGATATATATATACATATATACATTTTACTTTATCAATCTCCTCATCTTCTTATTGTTGGAAAAATACATGTTTGTATTGCATACAAAACATACGCAGCGGAAAATTAACGGATCTACTTCATTTGCAATTGATAACATGTACTATGTAAATTTCAGAATATAAGAACAAGAAAGTGTACCTTGGTGCGGTGAAAATCAAAACTAAATATTAGAAGTACTTGGGAACACTTTTAATCTTCACTTCAATTCCACTTGTGCCCAAGAAGCGTGGTTTCTCAATCAATTAATATGTGTGTGTTCAAGAGAGAATAAGAGAGTGTCTAAAACTCACATATAAACCATTACATCCTCTTATAAAATTTTGTATGTTTCTCTCCTTATAGCTGATTATCTAATTGGGCTAACCTTTTGGGCCATTCCAATTGGGCTTTAGTATGTGGCTTGGAGCGGGACCAAAAGGGAACAAATAAGACACTAGCTCCAATAGGCCTTAGGCTTTTCTATCAACTCTTGACAAGTCCAAATTTACCATTAATTATATATAATACCGCTATATAAATATAATTGCACTCTAGGCCTTATTTAATAAATTATATCTCAAGACTTTATTATACATGCAACCCCTTTATAAAATATTCATAGTAATACAAAGTCATGTAAGTTGATTGCCACTTTAAAGATTATTACTTCTTAATCCTTGAGTACCTGGTTTAATCCTTTAAAATTATTCATCATATATTTATGAAATCCAATTTCATAAATATATACTTTAGTAACTCCTTACTAAAGTAGTTAGGCCTAACATTTTGAATAATTAAACTCATTAAACTTATCTCAAGGGAATATTTTATATCTCCATTAAGAGATTATGAATTCCATCTTGAGAATATACGTTCCATCAACACTAAATGCGGCTGCCCAACATACTTGAGGTTTTAACAATTACTTTAAATCTCACTCCTGATATATCAAAACAACCTACACTTCATGATCAAGTTCATTATTCTCTTAAGATTAAGAGTTGATGTAAATAGAAGTTGTGAGATTTATTATTCATTTGACAGTCATTAGGAGAATAATAAATCTCACAGCGGTCCAATTCAATATGTCTTAACTCTTAAAACATATCAATATATCAACTAGAAGTCTCAACTTCCATGATCAAGACAAATCATCTTAGTTGATATGTTATAGTCTTCGCAGATGAAATGCCCAATTTCATCACCAACTATGAACTAAAATTCTGAGTTTACAAAGAACTTGTGACTTATATCTTCTATGACTAAATCACATAATGTCATACATAATATCATACACAGCATCATATAATAGGATTTAAGGGCACTAATCCTATCACTTATCTTGTAACTCTAACGGCTTGGGGGTGACGTGTACTGTTCAAGCTATCTTTTATGCCATTAATGCGGTAGAGGTTAGGTAAGAACCCCCTCATTAATGCGGAGGCAAAGATCTTCCTCCTTCTTACGCCTTCTAGGAGTTTCCTGTGGTCACTAGTATCTTCCAGATGTCATATGCTAACAATTCGCGCTCTATGTCTCAAGCAAGCTACTAATTTACCTTTTTTACGGGAATGGACTACCCGTGGTACTTAACCTCGTCCTCCATGCCTAGGACGAATCAGCTTTAAGCCTATCACACGAAGGCCTGGCCCAATTACTTTGCCACGGTCTAGCAACTTCTTGGGCTTTCGGTTTGTGGAGGAACTGTTCCTCTTCCCACAATAGCCCCCCACAATCACCAGGACATCATTAGTGACGTTGGGATCATGGTTTAATAAAAATCGTGGCAATCATTAGCTGGCATTTATGAACAGTGGTGGCATTAGGCAATTAACATTGTGGACATGCCCGAGCTTCCCACCCCACGATCTTCTGCACATGTCTTTAATGAACGGTTAGATGAACATTTTGGGAAAACAGAAAAAGAGAGGGAAAATAAGGGTCTCTTTTGTCCCTTCCTTTCCCGTTTTGTTTCTTTCTTTGTTTTCTCCTCAAAATCTCCCAGACCTCTCTCTACTTTCTTTTCTGACGAACCTCAGGCGACCACCAGCGCTCTCCTTTTTCTTTGCTTTCCCTTCATACCGTAAGTCCTTCTTTCTCTTCATCTCTAAGATTTAGTTTCTTTCATTTCTCCTCTTTCATTCTCATTCGGCCCATTAAGGGTAAGTTTAAGTCTATGGTAGATACTCCTGAAAGACTAGCAGAGTTTAGAAGGAAGTATAACTTTCCTGAAAATGTATTAGTGAGATATTGCCCGAAAGACGAGGTAATACTCTCAAGAGGGGAAGATAGGGTAGTGCTTCCTCTCGTTGCCATGGTAGAATGAGGAGTTAGGATTCTTATGAGCAACCTCCTCACCAATTTTCTTCGTCATTTTAAGGTTTGTCCTGATCAATGTACCCCTAACATCTTTAGGGTCATTAGTAGTGTAGATACCCTCAACAGAAGGCTTAGATTAAACCTTACCGAGCATGATATTAACTATGTGTATAGTTTCCAAGATAGTAAGACCTCAAGTTATTACTTAAAGATACGCCACAGGGAAGTGAGGCTTATTTTTGGTCTTCCGGATTTTGATAGAGAAACAGAGGGAGACTATTTGGTCATCTTAGGGAACTAGTACCCGAGCGAAGTACATTGCCCTACTAAGGTGGGCAAAGTAGGTGTGTAGATTTTGTAGGACTTACTTTCTTTTACTGACTTAATGTATTCTAATTTACTCTATTCCCGAGTTAGTTCATAGTGTCTAACCTTTATTTGCTTCTTTTTCAGAAGAACATGCATTCAAGAAGAAGAGGTAATTGATCAACTCCACGGACTTGAATAGGTTGCTAAGATCTCCAATCTACCCTCATCCTGATGGTTAACTCCACCCCGGCTTATTTGATCCTTGGGTACTCTCCCGTGTACTGTAGTTTTCAAACCGCGAGGAAGGCCATTACCTTCAAGCACCCACTGCTTCCCTACATCGACGTGTGTTGTAAGGGGTATATATTGTCTCCCTCTAAACGTGGTCATCGAGAAGAAGGGCAATATCGTAGCAATTCTCCTCCTCCCTTTACTCATGAGGACTTAGGAGTCACTGTTGCTATTCCTACCCTCGTTGATTGTCCTCGACATAAGAGAAAGAGGAAAACGGGTAACATTGATACCCAAAGCCCTTCTCACTCCCAAGAAGTAATAACTATTCCAATAACCAACCCTTTAGAAGATTCTCCCACAGAGATGCCCCTTCAAAAAGGTAGGGTCACCCTTGCCCAAATTTTGGGTTTGCCTACCGTGCCCCAAGGTTAGACACCTCCCCAGGCTGTTACTACAGCTGTTTCTACTCCTCCTCCCACTCCACCAGTTACCGAGGCAACTATTACTCCAACTCGCGAGACTAGGGCGAGGCGGAAGTGACCAAGGGGGGTAGGCTCCGAGTAGCCCGTGACAATTCATGACTCAGAGAACTCTCCTTCAAACTTAGGTGACACTCATGTTGATGTCGTGGGTGAACTAGCCTATGTGAAGGCATTTATGGTGGGCGGGGAACTTGCAAGTATACTTCTCCAAGGGATGGTTTGCAGCTCTTGATAAGATGCAAGTTGCATCCTCTTCATCTCTTAGGTAGGAAGGCAGCATCCCAATCCCCCAGGAACTTGTAATCATCCCAAACCCCGAGATTTAGGCAATCGTCAATGATGAATCTCCTATCCGTGTAGTAAAGGGAGCGAGCTCTTTCGTGGGATCAAGAGGAGAAGTGACCAGCTCGGCAACCGTATCTAACACAGATAAGCCACCTCAAGCTTAAGTTTTTCCTTTTGTTGTTTTTTTTAAATAACTTTTCTAGTTTGCCCAATTTTGGGGGCCGTGACTTTGTAATCGTTTTTGCCAAGTACCTCAGACTTTTATTTATGTAATTTTTTTTCTAAGTTTTTTATTTTATTTTATTTTATTTATTTATCCATGCTTGTTATCCATGCTATCCTAACCTTTCTAAATGTTTAATAACTTTCCTTTGGCACTTTATCCTGTAGAAGTTGTACTTCTTGCCCTTCGGGATTCATCTTAACAACAAGATTGTTATATTTGAGAAATAAAAAAATAATAATTCGCTTCTTACCGAGGCGTTGGCATAGGCCTTTCACTATGGCATTCTTTTGAAATTTTAATCTTGCTTCTGACGAGCAACCCTGAAATCAATCTAATCTTTGCTTACATCTTACCCAAAGCTAAGGCAGAGCTTAGTACCTCGGGTTTTAATTCTGCAAAGTTTTAATTTTGTTTCTTGATAGTGACCACTTAGTCAGACTAAGACAAGAAACTCAGCTTAAAACTTACTCGAAGTAAAGACAGGGTCTAGTATCTCGGGGTTTGTTTATGTGAAGTTTTAATTTTGTTCCTTGATAGTGACCCTGGAGTCAGACTAAAGAAAGGAACTCAGTTTAAAACTTACCCAAAGTAAAGACATGGTCTAGTACCCCGGGGTTTATTTATGTGAAGTTTTAATTTTGTTCCCTGATAGTGACCCTAGAGTCAGACTAAAGCAAGGAACTCAGTTTAAAACTTACCCGTAGTAAAGACATGGTCTATACCTTGGGGTTTGTTTTCCTTTGTCATTCGGGCATTTCCATCTAAGCCTTCATGGGATTTTCCACTGGTTACAAAAATAATACACAAAAGAAGAAATACAGTACATATCTATTATATAATTCTCAAAAGCAGTATTTCTCTAAGTTAATTACATTCCAGGGCCTTGCCACAGGCTTTTTATCCAGGTTTTCTAACTATTACTCACTGATTCCCGCAATAGACGTTACCCTGTATGGCCCTTCCCAGGTCAAGCCTAGTTTTCCCTTCGTAGGATCTTGGGTATTCCCCACAACTTTTCTCAATACCAAGTCCCCCAAAATAAACTCTCTGCTTTTGACACCCTTATTATATCCTCAGCTATGTTTCTACTGATAGTTTGCCACTGGTACCAAAGTATTATCACGATTTTCTTCTATCAAGTCCAGATGTTTGCAAAACAGTTGGTCATTCATTTCGACCTTAAACACTTCAATCTGTGAGTTCAGCAATCCAATCTCCACGAGTATCACAGTTTCTGCTCCATATGTCATTGAGAAAGGTGTTTCTCCAATTGAACGTCTTAGAGTAGTTCGGTATGCCCACAACATGCTCTTGAGCTCCTCCATCCATCATCCCTTCGAATCATCAAGTCTCCTTTTCAAACCATTCACAATAGACTTATTCGTTGCTTTAGCTTGACCATTGCCTTAAGGGTAAGATGGAGTTGAATACCTGTTAGTAATTCCTAACTCCGAACAATACCTCTGAAACACCTTGTTATTGAATTGCAAACCATTATCTGATATGAGAACTTCGGCACACCAAACCGCGTTACAATGTTCTTCCATACAAACCTCTTAGCATCAGTATCACGAATGTTTGCCAGGGGTTCAGCCTCCACCCACTTAGTAAAATAATCTATTCCTACTAGCAACCATCTCCTATTACCTGTGGCCCTAGGAAAAGGTCCCATAATATCCAACATCCACTATGCAAAAGGCCATGGGCTAGATATGGGATTAAGGATTCCCCCGGGCTAATGGATGCTAGGAGAAAATCTCTAGCGCTAATCACATTTCTTAGAGAATTCCAGTGCCTCCTTTTGCATGTTTGGCCACCAATAGCCTTGAGTGAAGGCTCGATATGCTAACGACTGGCCTCCTATGTGACTTCCACATATTCCTTCATGCAACTCTTCCAAGAGTACTTCAACTGCTTTAAAATGTACACACAATAGATAAGGTCCCGAATATGATCTCTTATTTAGTCTCCCATCCTCAGAGACCCAATACCGTGGAGATCTGCACCTAATCCAATCAGATTCCTTTTTATCCTCGAGCATAATACCACTTTGAAAATAGATCACTATGGGATCCATCCAGCTAGGGGACGGGTGTATACTTAAGACTGCAACATTGTTAGGGGGAATTAGACTAGAAAAAGGTAATAGCTCAACGGATACAATCCTTGGAAGTGGATTTCCCACTGTGGAAGCTAGAGTGGCAAGTGAATCAACATGGCTATTACCTCCCCTAGAGATATGTGATACCTCCAATTGTTTGAACTGGCAGTTCATTACTCCGACCTCCCTTAGATAGCTCATCATTCTCTGGTCATTAGCCTCAAATTCTCTTGCAACTTGACTAACCACCAACCACGAATCACAATATAATTGTACCCTATTTGCCCCAATTTGTTTCGACATTCTAAGTCCCACAAGGAGAGCTCCATACTCAACCTCATTGTTGGATGTAGGGAAACCAAGCTGGAATGACTTCTTAACTCTAATTCCCTCTAGAGAAATAAGTATAATCCTGATCCCTGCTCCTCGGAAATTCGATGCTCCATCAACATACACCTGCCATACTTCTTCCCAAGGTTCCCTTGTCTTGCCCTCACCTATCCTTAAGACTACAGGCTACTTGGGTGTAAATTCTGCAATGAAATTAGCCAAGACTTGCCCTTTAATAACAGTTCGGGGCTTGTATTGTATATCAAAAGCTCCTAAAGAAGCCCCCCACTTGGCTATCCTTCTCGTAAAATCTGACCTTCTGAGCAATGCTTGCAAATGATGCTCTATTAGAACAATTACAATGTGGGCTTGAAAATAGTGGGGTAACCTCCTCACGGCATAGATTACTACAAGTGCAGCCCTTTCTAGGGGGAGATACCGCATCTCAGCTTCCACAAGAGTCTTACTGACATAAAAGATTGGTTTTTGAACCCCTTGATCCACCCTTAACAGAACAACACTTACTGTGTGATCAATCACAACTAGATACATATACAATGTTTCTCCAGGAATTGGCCTTGACAAAATGGGAGCCCGTGATAGGTACCATTTTAGTTCCTCAAACGCTTGCCGACATTCATCTGTCCATTGAACGCCCTTCCACTTCTTCAACAATTAGAAAAAGGGATGACATCTATCTACAAACCTAGAGATAAATCGATTAAAAGCTACAGTCATTCCTATAAGTTGTTGGACCTCCTTTGGACTCTGAGGTGATCTTAAATTCTGCAAAGCTACAATCTGATCCGGATTGACTTCTATACCTCGATGCGTCACCAAGTAGCCCAAAAACTTTCCCAAGCTAACCCTAAAGGCACATTTGGAGGCATTTAACTTTAAATGGTGCTTCCGTAATGTCTGAAACATTTCTGTGAGATTTATGAGGTGATCTTCAGTAGCCTTACTCTTTACTACCATATCATCTATGTATGCTTCCATATTTCTCCCCAATTGCTCCCTAATCATCTTGGTCACCATTCTCTGATCGGTAGACCCCACATTCTTCAACCCAAACTGCATGACCTTATAGTGAAAATTACTAGTTAGGGTGATAAAAGAAGTCTTCTCCTGATCCTCAAGGGCCAATGCTATTTTATGATACCCTTGGAAAGCGTCAAGAAAACTTATTCTGCAATGCCCAAAGTTTGCATCAACAAGCTAGTCTATCTTCAGCACTAGAAAAGGATCTTTAGGACACGCCTTATTTTGGTCCGTAAAGTCAACACACACTCTCCACTTCCCATTCTTTTTCTTTACCACCACCATGTTGGCTAACCATTCGGGGTAGTAAACCTCTTTAATTTCCCCCACCTCTTTAAGTTTCTCCACCTTTTCTCTTACTGCCTTAACATGTATATCCGAGGATCTACGTGGCCTTTGTTTCTTTGGTGTACAACGAGGTCAACATTAAGTCGATGGCAAATAAAATCTAGATCTACCACAGGCACTTTGTATGGACTCCAGGCAAATATATCTATATTATTTATCAAAAACAAGATTAACTCTACTTTTTCTGACATAGGGAGTTTAGCTCCTACTTGGAAATATTTATCCCCAAGGTCTATATATACTTTCTCCAGTTGCTCACAAGTATCCTCGGGTAGAGACTGTAATTGCTACAAGGGATTTACGGACCTAGACTCGGCCTACTGCTTATGCCCCATCACAGCTATCTAACATATCCTAGCCATAGATTAATCTCCACATACTTCTACGATGCCGTGCTTAGTTGGAAACTTCACCTTCTAGTGCAAGGAGGAGGGTACTGCACCTATTAAGTGGATCTAGTGACGTCCAGGGGTGGTTGTATATGGAGAGTATGAGTGTACTACTATAAATATGAACCATTACTTTCTTCCCTTCCACTTCCATGGGCAAGGTCACCTACCCAACTGGCACAACAATGCTTCCATCAAAGGCCCCTAGAGGACTATCATACTTCGTTAAATCTTCAAGATTAAGCCCCAATCCTTCATACAAATCTGGGTACATTATTTCTGCCCTACTCTCCTGATCTATCATGACTCTCTTAACATCAAAGCCCCCAATCCGCAATGTCACTACCAAGGCATCCTCATGGGGCTGTACAATACCCTTCAGGTTTTCTCCCGTAAAGTCAATGCACTCAACCTCCCAGAGTCTCCTTTTAAGTACGAGTTCCCTGATTTCTAAGTCAGAGGCTAAACTTACAATTAACACCCTAGATGGTGCCTTAACAATATCTACCTACTTCCTAGCTGCATGTATGACCCTTTTAAGTCCCTGAGCTAATGTTAATGCTCCCGTGGTGGACCCACATTTGTGGTCCTGTGGACGTGAATCATCCTGCAACACAAATTCTCCCAAGTATCCAGCCTTCTCAAGTTGGCGTAAGTGTTCCTTCAGGGTTTGACATTCTTCATTTGTATGTCTACGATTCCTAAGATATGAACAATAAAGGCTCTGATTCTGTCTGGTTATGTCCCCACTCATCTTGTTCGGCCAACGAAAATATGGCTCATTCTTTATCTTTTCCACAATTCGGTAAACAGGCTCTTTGTACAATAAACTAACCATTTCCGTCCTTTGCTTCTGGACTTGAGGGAAAAAATCCCTTCGAGGTTGAGAGCCCTAACCCAGCTTAACTTCCTTCTTCTCTGCCACGGGTAACTTGGCCTTAACCTTATCTTGCAACTAATCATCCTCTACCCTCTTATACTCTTCCACCCGTTCCATCAATTTGTTCATGTCTGTGACTGGTTTTAAGGCCAATGAAGCCCTCAAATCAGAATCAATGGGAAGGCCCACTTTAAAGGTACTTACAGCAATTCCCCCATTATCTTCCCCTCCTTCATTGCTAACAAGAGGAGTGAGGCAAATGGCTTCGGGATCCGGCTACACGTGACGAACCTGGCCTCGAACGCTTTGATAGGCTCATCATAACCTCGAATAGCTCCTTTCTCTAACCCATCGAACCATCTCATAGCTATTGGACATAAGCTAGAAGGGGAAATTTTACACATCAAGGCTTCATTCTTAGAGTATATTACCATACTTTGATTGTAATGACTAACATACTCCACGGGGTCTGTTTTGCCATTATAAATTGTGAAAGTTGGCCTGGTAAATCTCTTCGATAAATCTGCTTTGCTATTTCTTCCGAGAATGGAGACTGTGATATTTGGCACAGAGCCTTAGCCATGGCATTTTCACCAGAAACATCTAGAGTTGAAAAGACTTAAGAGTGAGTAATTGGTCCTTTCAACTTACTTCCCTCAAGTTCATCCCTCCTAGTCTTGTGAGGAGGCGGAGATGCTTTTCTATCTCTAAAAGGAGTCTTCTCTCGTTCCTCGTTAGAATGGGGTGATCTCTTATCCCTTTTCCCTATTCCCATCATCCCTTCGACGCTTACCTCCTCAAGAATGACTAGGTGTTGGACTTGGTCCTCTCCGATGATGCAACCCCTCATTTTTACTATGAAGCAACTCCTTATCCTTCTCCGCACTTTTTTGCAACAAAGCCACTTGTTCCCTCAATCTCTCCAACTCCACGTCCCTATTAGCATAGGACGGTCCCTCTATATTGGTAGCTGATCCCTCTCACTGTGGAGGTGAACTAGGTAGTCGTTGGGTCCCCCTATGAACTTCAGACCTCATGCTTCTATCCACATGGATAGATTCTTCTAAAATACTAGGCCGCTCCAGATGGGCGAAACCACTTTGTGACCAGTGAGCCATGGTCTCAGACAAACTCACTCTTGAGTCTTCTGATTGGTAGAGTGATTTCCCACAAATGACGCTAATTGTAGGGACACTGAAAATAATCACCGAGGAACTCACCCCGGAAATCTTTTACAAGCACCCACTTAATAAAAATAAAGAAAAGAAAACAGGAAAATACACTCTACAATGGGAAACATAAGCAGTGGATTTCATTGACCATTATAATACTGCAAATACTATTACAATCTAAGCTTTACTAGCCACGGGATGTTTTAACTTAGGTTCCCGTGGTGTTATACATGTTATCACTCTTTTCTCTCGTTCTAAGATGGGTTTCTTCTCCCTCCTTTTCTTTCTAGATCCCCATCTTTTGGCTTCTCCCTCTCCTTTTATAGATTCATCCTCATTCTTACCCTTACAGCTATCCCACTTCTACCCAAGGTAGTAGGGATTTTTTTTTTTTTTTACTTTATCAGTCTCCTCACCTTCTTATCTTGTAACTCTGACGGCCTAGGGGTGACGTGTATTGTTCAGGCTGTCTTTTGTGCCATTAATGCGGCAAAGGTTAGGTAAGAACCCCCTCATTGATGCGGAGGCAAAGACTTCTTGTGCCTTCCAGGAGTTTCCAGTGGTCACTAGTATCTTCCAGAAGTCATATGTTGACAATCCGCACTCCATGTCTCAGGCAAGCTACTAATTTACCTTTTCTGTGAGAATGGACTACCTGTGGTACTTAACCTCGTCCTCCATGCCTAGGATGAATCAACTTTAAGCCCATCACACGAAGGCCTGGCCCAATTACTTTGCTACGGTCCAGCAACTCTTAGGCTTTCGATTCGTGGAGGGACTGTTCTTCTTCCCACAACATAGATTGCAACCTTTGAATTGTATGTCAATTTAGGAGTTTTTAACAATTTTATAGGAGGCTTGCTTGGAATCACCTATGAAAAAAATCAAAATTAAAAAAAAAAAAAAAAAACTATTATTACATATAACAAATGGAATGAACATATACCAATAGCTAAAATTGAAAATATAAATCAAGAAAGAAAATTAAAATAGAATTGTATATTATACAACCTTTAAATTTAATCTCAATTTAAGAGTTTCCTATGAAAAAAACTAAAATTAAAATAAATAATAGTTAAAACTATAGAAAAGAAAGCAAATAAAACATGTATTTCAACACTAACCTTTGTTGAAAATCACAAATTGCATAAATCACTAAGCAAATGAAAATCACTAACCTTTGTTGTTTATTGTTGGACTGAGATTGTGATATGGTGATAAATCAAACCTATTCATCTTAATACACATAAATTTCCATACCTTCCCATCTTAATATCACAAATTGCATTAAAAAACTAGAACTTAAATAAATAATAAATCTAAAACTATATAAAATAAATTCTATAAAAAAATAAAAAAAAATAAAAAACATTATTTCCAAATTACTAAGAATTAGCTTTCAATTTCTCATCAAAAAAAAAAAAAAAAAAGAATCACTAACCTTTGTTGTTTATTGTTGGAATGAGATTGTGATATGGTGATAAATTGAACCTATTCATCTTAATACACAAAAAGTTCATTACATTTCCATCTTAATATCACAAATTGCTTTTAAAAAACTAAAATTAAAATAAATAATAGATTTAAAACTATATAAAAGAAAGCAACAGAAACATGTATTTCACAGATCCTTTAAGAGATCTGATTCCATAATGAAAAACAACATTATTTCCAAATTACTAAGAATTAGCTTTCAATTTCTCATCAAAAAATACTAACATTTGTTGTTTATTGTTGGAATGAGATTGTGATATGGTGATAAATTGAACCTATTCATCTTAATACACAAAAAGTTCATTACCTTTCCATCTTAATATCACAAATTGCTTTTAAAAAACTAAAATTAAAGTAAATAATAGATTTAAAACTATATAAAAGAAAGCAACAGAAACATGTATTTCATAGATCCTTTGAGAGATCTGATTCCATAATGAAAAACAACATTATTTCCAAATTACTAAGAATTAGATTTTAATTTCTCTTCGAAAAAAAAATGAGAATCACTAACCTTTGTTGTTTATTGTGGATTGAGATTGTGCTATGGTGATAGATCAAACCAATTTATCTTAATACACACAAATTTCCTTGCCTTTCCATCTTAATATCACAAATTTGGTGATGACATAACACCTTTGGTGATGACATAACATTTGTTATCTTAGATTCATCTTCTCCTCTTTATTTTTTTGTTCAATAAGTATTAGTAGTTACATCATGCGTAATATTTGTGGAGTCTCATTTGATATAATTATAGAGTTTAAATCCTATTGAAATTATAATTTCTAATCAACGTTAACATTAAAAAAGAAAAAAAAATAATAAAGAAAGGAAAATTTGATTACTGTAATCTATACGGTTTGTTAGCATTCTCTAACTAAAGTAAAAACCCTAGCTTTCACATATCTAAAACCTAGTTCCAAACCAAACCTCTTTCTCTTCTTGCTTTACTCACCGTGTTGAAAGTAAAAACTCTGAGAAATCATTGGGTTAAGTGTGAGCTGGAGAAGCCAGGGATTAGAGGATTTTTATATATTCATGTGAGTTTCTCTTCTCCAAAAAAATAGATAATATATCAACTCAAAAGATGTTTAACTAATGTAGAACTTTAAATTATAATTAGATAAAGAGAATGTATGTAAATAAAGAATTGGAAGTGAAGAGAAACCTAGAGCTAGAAAAAGAAGTGTATTAATTGATAAGAAGAATTTTTATTTAAAAAAAAAAAATGAGAGAGAGAGAGAGAGAGATAAGAATAAGAAGAATTACGTGTAGCAGTATTTTATCAATTAAGATTTTTTATCAACTTATAAGAAGAATTTTTATCAAAAAAAGATAAGAAGAAGAAGAATTACGTTTTTTATCAATTAAGATTTTTTTTTTATCAACTTCTAAATTATATAATAAAGATGAAGAATTTGGATTGTAATCAAATTATGATTGTTATCAACTTAAAAATTATAGGAGAAGGAGATAAGAACAAAAAAAATTATATCTATTTTTTTTTAAATCTAAAAAATTTTCTACAATTTGGCGAAACCACAGTTTCTAAGCCCAACGTTTGTTATATAGTATATGATATACATATATATATATATATATATATATATATAGATTGGTCGTTGGGTCCCCCTATAAACTTTGGACCTCATGTTCTATCCACATGGACAGATTCTTCTGAAATACTAGGCTACTCCAGATGGGCAGAACCCCTTCGTGACCGGTGAGCCATGGTCTCAGAAAACCTCACTCTTGAGTCTTCTGATTGGTAGAGTGATTTCCCATAAACGACACCAATTGTAGGGACATTGAAAATAATCATCGAGGAACTCACCCCGGAAATCTTTTACAAGTACCCACTTAATAAAAATAAAGAAAAGAAAACGAGAAAATACACCCTACAATGGGAAACACAAGCAGTGGATTTCATTGACCATTATAATATTGCAAATACTATTACAATCTAAGCTTTACTAGCCATGAGATGTTTTAACTTACATTCCCATGGTGTTATACATGTTATCACTCTTTTCTCTCGTTCTAAGATGGATTTCTTCTCCCTCCTTTTCTTTCTAGATCCCCCATCTTTTGGCTTCTCCCTCTCCTTTTATAGTTTCATCCTCATTCTTAGCCTTACAGCTATCCCACTTCAACCCAGGGTACTAGGGATTTCTTTTTTTTTTTTTACTCTATCAGTCTCCTCACCTTCTTATCTTGTAACTATAACGGCCTGGGGGTGACATGTATTGTTCAGGCTGTCTTATATGCCATTAATGCGGCAGAGGTTAGGTAAGAACCCCCTCATTGATGTGGAAGCAAAGACTTCTTGCGTCTTCAAGGAGTTTCCAGTGGTCACTAGTATCTTCCAGAAGTCATATGCTGACAATTCGCGCTCCATGTCTTAGGCAAGCTACTAATTTACCTTTTCCGCAAGAATGGACTACCTATGGTACTTAACCTCGTCCTCCATGCCTAGGACGAATCAACTTTAAGCCCATCACACAAAGGCTTGGCCCAATTACTTTGTCGTGGTCCAACAACTTCTTGGGCTTTTAGTCCGTGGAGGGACTGTTCTTCTACCCACAACATAGATTGCAACCTCTGAATTGTATGTCAATTTAGGAGTTTTTAACAATTTTATAGGATGCTTGCTTGGAATCACCTATGAAAAAAATTAAAAAAAATTAAAAAAAAACTATTATTACATATAAAAAATGGAATGATTACCAATAGCTAAAATTGAAAATATAAATCAAGAAAGAAAATTAAAATTAAAATAAAAATAGAATTGTATATTATACAACCTTTAAATTTAATCTCAATTTAAGAGTTTCCTATGAAAAAAACTAAAATTAAAATAAATAATAGTTCTAAAACTATATAAAAGAAAGCAAATAAAAAATGTATTTGAACACTAACCTTTGTTGAAAATCACAAATTGCATAAATCACTAAGCAAATGAAAATCACTAACCTTTGTTGTTTATTGTTGGACTGAGATTGTGATATGGCGATAAATCAAACTTATTCATCTTAATACACATAAATTTCCATACCTTCCATCTTAATATCACAAATTGCATTAAAAAACTAAAACTAAAATAAATAATAAATCTAAAACTATATAAAATAAATTCTATAATAAAAAAAATTTATTTCCAAATTACTAAGAATAGCTTTCAATTTATCATCAAAAAAAAAAAAAAAAAAAAAAAAAACACTAACCTTTGTTGTTTATTGTTGGAATGAGATTGTGATATGGTGATAAATCGAACCTATTCATCTTAATACACAAAAAGTTCATTACCTTTCCATCTTTATATCACAAATTGCTTTTAAAAAACTAAAATTAAAATAAATAATAGATTTAAAACTATATAAAAGAAAGCAACAGGAATAGGTATTTCATAGATCCTTTGAGAGATCTGATTCCATAATGAAAACAACATTATTTCCAAATTACTAAGAATTAGCTTTTAATTTCTCTTCAAAAACAAAAAAAGAGAATCACTAACCTTTTTTGTTTATTGTTGGATTGAGATTGTGCTATGGAGATAGATCGAACCTATTTATCTTAATACACACAAATTTCCTTACCTTTCCATCTTAATATCACAAATTTGGTGATGACATAACACCTTTGGTGATGACATAACATTTGTTATCTTAGATTCATCTTCTCCTTTTTATTTTTTTGTTCAAAAATGTATTAGTAGTTACATCATGCGTAATATTTGTGGAGTCTCATTTGATATAATTATAGGGTTTAAATCATATTGAAATTATAATTTCTAATCAATGATAACATTAAAAAAGAAAAAAAATAATAAAGAAAGGAAAATTTGATTACTGTAATCTATAAGGAAATATGATAGAATTGTTTTTTTTTTTTTTTTAATGGAGTTATTATACGGTTTGTTAGCATTCTCTAACTAACGTAAAAACCCTAGCTTTCATATATCTAAAACCTAGTACCAAACCAAACCTCTTGCTCTTCTTGCTTTGCTCACCGTGTTGAAAGTAAAAACTCTGAGAAATCATAGGGTTAAGCGTGAGCTTGAGAAGCCAAGGATTAGAGGATTTTTATATATTCATGTGAGTTTCTCTTCTCCAAAAAAATAGATAATATATCAACTTAAAAGATGTTTAACTAATGTAGAACTTTAAATTATAATGAGATAAAGAGAATGTATGTAAATAAAGAATTTGGAAGTGAAGAGAAACCTAAAGCTAGAAAAAGAAGTGTATTAATTGATAAGAAGAATTTTTATTTAAAGAGAGAGAGAGAGAGAGAGAGAGAGAGAGAGAGAGAGAGAGAGAGAAGAAGAAGAAGAAGAAGAAGAATTACGTGTAGCGATTTTTTATCAACTTAAAAGAAGAATTTAAAAAAAATAAAAAATAAAAAAAGATAAGAAGAAGAAGAATTACATTTTTTTATCAATTAAGATTTTTTTTTTAATCAACTTCTAAATTATATAATAAAGATGAAGAATTTGGATTGTAATCAAATTATGAGTGTTATCGACTTAGAAATTATAGGAGAAGGAGATAAGAACAAAAAAAATTATATCTTTTTTTTTTTTTAAATCAAAAAAAAATTTTCTACAATTTGGCGAAGTCACAGCTTCTAAGCTCAACGTTTATTATATATATATATATATATATATATATATAGATAGATAGATAGATAAATAGATTGGTAGAAATTTTAGGATCTACGATTAACTTTGTATTACTGCAATATAAAAATAAATAAAATATAAAAAATTTAGTGCAGATGCTAATAAAGAACCCAAATACAATTCTAAGAACTGTATAAATGATAGAAACTCATGTAAATATGAGTATATGACCTTGACAAATTAACTTGTGGAAGATTCTGGTAATTTCCTTTAAACCTTCTCTCCTCTGACCAAAAAAGAACCTTCCGAGTTCCAACAATTCCACTTGGGTAGAACTTTAACTACCTTATGTGTCATGAGGTGTTAATTAGACCAATTTTCTTCTATAGTTTTGTAAGGGATTATTTTGTCAACATAAATAATAAATTTGATTTAAATGAAGGGAAGGTAGTCCGATTTTTCAATTTGGTACAGACGTGTTTACACTTGGCTAAATATTGTGATTTGGAAGCCTTGTAACTAGATTCATTGTCCACTTCTGTAACCTTTAAATCAGCATTTTAGCTTACTTATACCATTAGAGTTAAAGCCAGGAATCTCATCAAACAGAAAGTGACCCTACGTACAAAGTAGTTTGCCACAAAATTGCCTTGGCAATTCATATGCATACAAGAACCCGAAACACACGGGTTGATTAAATCCTGGTGTTGTAGGAAATTACATTTTGTAGGTGGCTTTACCCACTTGCGTCAAGAAACTTGATCCCATTTTACCTAACAAAAAGGGAGACAGAAGAGATGGTTGGCGACTCAATAATTGAATGGCCAGATTAGTACCCCTTTTGTGAGTCATGAAAATTCTAAACCACATTAACATAATTACATACCTACCAAGGTAAAGTTATGGGTGGGTGTGGGATTTTATATTGAAACTGAAAGTGCCTGCATGCCACTGCCACTGCTTATGGGTCAGTGGAACTAACCCAACCTTTTTTGGTACACTGTTGAAATTTGAGAATTTATTTACATTAATAAGTCTCTGAACCCAAAGTGCATTTGTGGATGTTCATAAAAAAAAAGTGCATTTGTGGGGTTTGCTAAGGCAATTAAGAAAAACCTAACATAAGCTGGATATGGTGTGAACATTGAGTAAGTCAAACATAGGTGGATTGACTTCTCCAAAACCAAACCTTCCTCATGTGTTTGCTTCTTGTTAGCGTTTGCACTTGAACTGGTTGTCCCAATATGTAAAATTGTGCTTGTGTATCTGGGTGTATGAGAGAGAGAGAGAGAGAGAGTAAATTTATGAACTTAAAAGACTTGAAATTGAATTAAGTAACAGCTTGTCTCTGTTCCTCTCAAAATGGAGATTGCTCAAAGCTGCTAAACTACTGCTACAATTACACAAACCCAATAAATTCCTACCACTACTATTTACATTGTTATCTAAAAAATTGAACCCATCGACACCGACTGTGCTCTCCAGCTCTTCCAGACCATTACTAATGGAAGCTGTTTCTGACCCACAAATTACATCAGCTTCACCTTCCACATCATCCATAGTAATATTGCTTTCTTCACAATTATTCCCTCTTATTGTGGTCCAATGATCATCCCATGTCCAACTGGGTACCCCTGAAAACAACGACAACCGTCTGATCCTATCATCACCCAGGAGATTTCCCTCACGCGTTGTGCCAATCAGATTGCTAACACTGTCTGACTCATCCAGTGAGTTCCAAAAGCCTTGATCAAGAATACATGTTGGAGAACTTGAATTGGGTTCTTGAATTGGCTTTGCACTAGAATCTAATTCCTCAAGAAATGGATGCTTTAGAAGTTGACTTGCTGTCCACCGCTCCTTTGGGCTCCTCCTTAGGCACTTATCCAAGAAATCCTTTGCTTGCTCGGATAGAAATCTTGGAAACTCAGGCAATTCACCGGAATATCCAATTTGGTACAAGACCGATACCGGGTCAGCCACATTAGGCCACGGTGCACCACCAGTAGCCATTTCAATAATTGTGCACCCAAGTGCCCAAATGTCACAAGCGATCCCCTGCTCCTCTCCACGCACCACCTCCGGTGACATAAACATTGGGGTGCCAGCAATTGGAATCTCCTCCACCTTATCAACCCACTTAGCACACCCAAAATCAGCGATTTTTGCACCATCTTCACTAATCAAAATGTTCCTACCTTTAATGTCACAATGTACCAAGCCCTGTGAATGCAAGTACTCTAGCCCTTGTGCAATCTGTCGCGTGTAATATCCAATCACTGATTCTTTAAGGCAGCCTCCATGGTTGCGAATTGCATCAGTAAGCGTGCCTCCAGAAATATACTCCATAATAATGTTGTACATGACCATGTTGCTCTCCATAGTAATGTCACACCCCTTGTAGCTGACAATACGAGGACTATTTAAAGAATATAGAATTTTTTGCTCTCTTTGCAAGAACTTGGATTTGGATAGGTCGGATGACTTCACGGCAAAAATGTCACCGGAGTTGTGAGAGGTGGCTAGGGAAACGGTGGCTGATGAGCCATGGCCTATGGTCTGTCCTCTAGTCCAGTCCATTTTGTAAGCTGAAATGAAAAAGGCTTTGCTGGGTCTATTTAGTTTGTTATTTGCCTTTATATAGGGACTCTTTAATTTAAATAAGGTGGATAATTTAAAGGGGTTAGTTTTATTGGTTGGTAAATGGTTGGGCTCTCTCTAATAGGGTTGACAATTCCTTTAACGCGAGTCTACAACGTGTCAAAATTTGGGTGGGGTTGACGGCTTTGGGCTACCAAGCTAGTCGGTTATTGCGTGGCAAAATGAGACTTGGGCACGTGTCATGAATAAGGGTTAGAGTGTGGGAATGGAAAACATATATTTGGAGATTGGTTTGGTAGTGAGCGATGGGAGAGGTTGGATTGGGTAGCTTGGATGGATTATCCAAATTCGATTCTATGTTTTGTTTGAGATTGAGAATGAGAGCAGAGTTAAATATATAAAGGTGTTGCAATTTAAACTAAAGGGAGAGTGTGTAGGGTGGGTTGAACCACCAGAATGGTTGAAATTTTAGTATCTTAATTTGTCTTCACCTTCTTCTTCTTTTTTTCTTCTTTTTTTGGAGAAATGTCTTCACCTTTTTAATATAAATATATATATATATATATATATATATATAAATATATATATATATTTCCCTAAAGAGTTGAATATGAGCATATGGCATCGTGTTCATATATATTGGTGTCAAAATTGAAGTCTTTCAATCGAGGAAAAGTATAGTCAACAAATGAGAATAATATAAAAAGGTCAAACAAACACCATCTCCCAGAGCTGACTTCTGAAGATGGCATGGAACAAGGGAGGTAGAGATTTTCCAAAGAAATTAGAGTCAAAAACGCAAAAAGCTATAGCATGAGTTAGAGAATTTGATTCTTTAAAACATGATTTGCACTTTTAAAAAAGGGAATTCAAAACAGAAAAAAATTGGTACTTTATTAAAAGTCAAAAACCATCCGGTGATTAGAGTTTTGATATAGAATAGGTTTTGATTCTGATCGACTTTGAACAATCAAGAACTACTGCATTTCATCACACATAGGTCATCGTGATTAGTCCTTACCCTTTTATTTAGCAAAAACACAATTCAAAAAAAGTAGGAGCTTGGTTATTTTAAATTAGTAGGAAATTTTTTGTTCTAGATTTAAAACAATATCTTTCTTTACCTAATTTATTTAGATTTCCACACCATCTTTTGCTATAATCACAATGTCTAAGGTATAATTGTTGTTGAACTTAGCTTTTTGAAAAACATTTAATAATGCTCAAAATTCTTCAGTCGGTAAGTATACGAAAAACGTGCATTTTTGCTAAGTATGAACAAAATGGTAATTAATATATTAATTAAAGACTTAAATGGTTGGGTCAAATTACAGTTCATAAAATTAGGTAATTTTTATTTTTCTTCTAGACAACATGGCAGAATTGTCAAGGCTATCGGTTAGAAGATACACCTTAATATGGCCAAGATTATTTTGTATCCCCTAAGTAAAGTAATCATGATTCATGATATACATCTAGGAACTTGGTACTCAATGCTATAATGGGCACCCAATTACTTGTCTAGATTGTATTCAAAGAAAAAGATGACGAAACCCCTTACATCACCTAGTAAAAATGATTCTATATATCATACTAATAATTAAATCAACCCCCACTTCTTGAAAATTATAGTCATAGCTGAAAAAGTACCATCTAAATCGATCCAAAGATAACTAACTTTGGTTTGAGTTTGACATCAATATTATATTGAAACACTTGGAAGTCACACCACACATCACTATTTTTTTTTCTCTCTCTCTCTCTCTCTATTTTTAAATTGCGTGCTAAGGTTTGTTGCTTCAATACAATAGTCCCATGCTTTGGCTCTTAACTTACAAAAGGGATCCTCCAATTTGGACCGTGCACGAAAAGAGCACCAAAATGGTACACCATGCCCTATATAATTGAAGATAATGTTTCTTAAAAAAAATATATATATATATATATAAATATATAAAATTGAAGACAAATTTAATGGATTGGTGTTGAAGAGAGGAATCAAATTGAAGAAAGTGGTATAGACGTTGTAACTAATTTCTAAAGTAAAAGAGATGATCACACAAATCAAACTGGTAGTTGCTTATAAAACAAAACCCAACAACGACCTCTTTATAGTAGAATAATTCTACTACGAACTGTTTCACACACTAAAAAACTGGTTCAACTTATTATATGATCTGTCAAAAAATTTAGTTCAGTTGGTTGGACCAATGTAACGCTTCTAAGCATAATGCGTGGCTTGTAAGATTGATAATGATGAGGAAGAGGCTTTGCTGACACGCAACTCACGTGTAATTGTTTATATATAAATTACATTCGTACTTAATCCTTTACGTATTTATGAGAAGAAAGTGAACCACCCTTGAGGTAACACGTACGTGTGTTTTAAAGCTCAAAAGAGCACGTTTAATATGGGTATGGGTGCATGTGTTGTTTGTGTAATTGATGAGTTGTGTGAAATGTGAATATGGGACTGGCAACGTTTACTTTACACGCGTTTAATGCAAGTGAATTTAAATTGATAAATTATAGGTGGTCCTTAGGACCATTCATGATTGGTGGCTTACTTCATTTATGTCTCGCCTTGCAATTGTTGCAGCTTATCTTGCTAATTAAATTGTGCAGCTACGTGTACTGCCCAATATCACACTTTCAAGTTTCAATTACTATTATGAAAAATTATAGTTGTACATCCAAAAAATTATCACCACCTCGATTACCATTATGCATAACTCTCTGAATTATTGAAACACACGATTGTCCTTGGTTCTAAAATTACTTTACATATTCTGTTATAAGTTTTGTAATTAACTTTAACAAAATTTTAGTAATAAAAGACTAATTTACCCTAGCCATCTATTTGGAGAGGAGTAATGTTATGACCCAAGTGTTGGATAAATTATTTGAATTAGTTTAGTGATAGAATAAATCTTCTTGTATAGATTAATATTTTTATTTGTTTGTATTTAATTTAATTTCTATGTTTTAAGATTTGTTAATGAGGTTATCTCGTCCTTGGCTATTTATTTACCTTGAATGCATTAATAAGAATTAAGCAGAAAAATAACAAAAAATTGTATATTTCCTCTTTCAAGTTCAGGAGATTGGTCCTCTCGAATGGACTATACTATCTTTTAATTATCTCAGTTCACAACATTTGGTAGCAAAGCATTTCGATCTATTTGAAATGTCACCGCATCTCAACAAGCAACCAAACTCACCCTTCTCAACACAAAAACCCACATCCAGCCAACACGTTTCAAACCCACCGTACATCAACCTATAGCCATCCACTAAATACCATAAGCCCCCCCCCCCCTAAAATAAAATAAAATCGTCATGCTCACCATAATCCAAAACTCAACTCACAGAGTACCCATCAAGCCATTCATTCAAGTTTCCACGTGTAGCATAAAAAAATAAATAAATAAATAAAAACCTCTTCAAGCCATCATGTCTGCAACTCAAAGGAAATTTATGAAGATACCAAAATTCAAAGGTGGAGACCCTTTTCCATAGCTTTTTAAGGTCTACAAATTCTTCGCTTTTAACAACACACCATAACATGATATGGTTTCTGTAGGGTCACGATTTGAGGCCCAAGCCCAAAAGTGTATGAGTCTTGGTCCAATGAGCCCAATACAATGAATTTGTAGAGAATGAATCAAAAAACTAGATCCTAGTGAATTAAACAATGGCTAGTATTGGACTAGAATGACAGTCAAGCACAAATAATAGACATTGATATCGATGGATTTTCAGTCCGAGGAGGACACAATTATTGTATATTAATCGCAGTAGGATACTAAGAAAGTTTAGTTTGCTATAATGTTCTCTTTCTATTTTTCGATCCCCTTTCCATGGAGAGTTTTCTACCTTATATATCTTCTTTTGTGTCATCTTCACCCTCCACTTGTTGATCATTTGAACCCCTACTTGAGTACTTGTCCCATCAACCACCTTCCCTAGCTCTCTATGAGTTGCGGTAGCCAAGGTAGCACTATTCAGAGATCTTCTCCACATAAATACGGCCAGTAAAGTAGCTGTTGGACATTTAATGCGGTGGTATCAGCCTTCTCTTAGATATTTTTAAGTTCTCTTCCTTCTCTCATGCCCACGAAGCACATCTCTATCACTGAACCCTCTTAGTGGGTCACATTAGTTGCCGGGTCATATATTTCGAACCATATTCACCAAGTCCGAGGAATATGTACTCCTCGGACAACCATTCATTTGCTCTCCACTTATAGGACTTGGTCTGAGAATGTCTCATAATTAATAGCTTCTCCTCGGACCGGTTTATCCCCTCGGATAAAGCCCAATGCCCAATATGCGATCTTGGGCCCTTACCCCTACAGTTTCCATTGCCTCTTATTACATAGAAGGAGGCACATGATTGGTTTCAAACCTTAGAGGCGACGAGATTATGCACAAATTGGGTGGAGTTCATATGCGCCCTTCAAGATCGATTTCGAATACCAATCAATGAAGTATCAATGGAGGCTCCTATAGAAAAATCATTCGAAAATCTTGTCCAACCCATTCAAGAATCAAATATTCAAGAACCAACAATTCAAGAAGGTAATACGTTGGAGGGAGCACTTGCCAAAAAAATCGTGTTTGAAGATAAAAGGATTAGTGAAGTGGAAAAGATAAATCAAAGAGATCTTCTCGTGATTTCGAATAAGCCTAGTCTAATTTTATATATTGAATTTGTCATTCCCAATGAGTTCAAGGATGTGAAAATCAAGGTTTTTCTGTTCACACAAATGATTAAAGAATTGGTGCAAATATCTATGGATCGAATTCATATCCTTCAACTCTTTAAGATTCGAGGTCAAGTTTTCCCCAATTGGGGAAGAAGGATATGGTGTGGGCAAGCATCTATTTTCATGTTTTGGAATCTTGAGGACAAGATTCATTTTGAAGGGGGATGGAATGTCATGACCCAAGTGTTGGATAAATTATTTGAATTAGTTTAGTGATAGAATAAATATTTCTAGATAGATTAATATTTGTATTTGTTTGTATTTAATTTAATTCCTATGTTTTAGGATAGGATTAGTTCCTATGTTTTAAAATTTGTTGATGAGGTTATCTCATCCTTGGTTATTTATTTACCTTGAATGCATTAATGAGAATTAAACAGAAAAATAACCAAAAAATGTCTATTTTCTATTTTTCTCTCTCTAGTTCAGGAGATTGGTCATCTCGAATTGACTACACTATCTTTCAATTATCTCAATTCACAACAAGTAAATTAATCTTTCATTATTAAATTTCATCGTACTTAAGTTAACTTAACACCAAAATATAGATAAGGGAGATAGTGAAACAAAGTTATAACTTTAGAGTGTCAAACATGTGCTTCGATCATTTAGGGAGTGAAATATAATAAGGTGACAATTTAGGGTAAAAAAGTGTAATTTGCCTTTATTATTATTGATGAATTCTACAAATAATTCCAATTTTTTGGTTTGTCAGACAAATTTGAACACTATTTACTCCATTGAATTTTTGGGTCTTATATTGTAATTATGATGGTAAGATAATGATCAACTAAATTGCACTCGCGTAATGTATGAATGTGTTAATTTTAGACCTTCTATAACTTGTGAAATAATTAAAGTTACTAGCGGATACCATTACTTCAAAAAATCATTATTCCTATTAATCATGGATAAGGAAACTTTCTAAACAAAGCCTAATAATCATGGATAAGGAAACTTTCTAAACAAAACCTTAAAGTGTCGGCCTCCCATCATTTGTAATAATTGATTTTAACGTAGTCACGTTATTTTTGTGATGGAAGCAAGAGCATGACTTTTGCATACAAATATATATATTATTCTTTATAAAACCAAATAAGCCGAAGCCACATCCCAGCCCATTATACTTGTGTTTGGATTAATTAACTGTTACAAAAATAAATAAATTAACAAATGTTAATGAGCATAATTTAATCCAATCTCCCATAAAAAAATATTTAAAAAAAATTAATCCAATCCAAATGCTACTTATGTCCTTTTGCTTTTCCATCTATTGGCTACTCATGGAAAGTGGAAACATACTCAATTATTTTATGTACTTTGTTCTTTTGAGTGAAAAAACAGTGAGTGCTGCTTTGCTTTGGCTTAGGCTTTGGCTTAGGCTTTGCTATGATAAGGTAGTTAAAGACGGCATTTAAAACAAACAAACATAGATATTTGTTTCGTGAATTGCTTTGACGTTCCGTTATAGAAAGTGCTGCGCTGTGAGATGATTGATTCAGACACATTAATTGCCCCAGCCCAGCAAGCATAAAGTTAGTCACACGTCACTAGTTAGTTGGTTTGTCAGAAACACGTGTATACAGACTTCCATCACTTCACACTTCTCACATTAAAAAAATAAACAAATCACCTTCCATATCCATTTACTGCTTCTAGAACCTAGCTAGATAAACCATGAAACAAAAAGTCTTTTATATTAGTAACAGTGAGCTAGCTCCAATCATTTCTTTACAGGACACCATGAATTGAAATGAAACTAGTATAAAAATTGCATAGATTTCGTGTTAACTCATACTCATGTCAGCATGATGTCACATAACGATCGATCGAGCCCACATTAGTTAAACAATATTTTATTCTACCAAATGGAAAAAACTTAAATGGGTACCATGATGCTTCATTTGAAGTTCTTATCAACCACATGGACAACCATTTGTGCTCCAAATTGAAGTCTTAAAGTGGGTTTCAGATCATGCTAGCTAACAATTTAGAGAATAATAATCTCATAACGTGCCTCCTTTTTCGTTTTTTTTCTAATAATAACAATCACATTGTCTTGATATGTTTATTATTTACAGATAACAAGTTTAAGACCGAGGCCTATCACTTGATAAGTTCTATTGTAAGTTTGTAACACCACAATAAAGTAAAGGTTTTTACACAGATATGTTTACAAAGAGGCAAAGAGAACATAGATAGATGGCTTGACTTAAGCTGCTTCAGCAAATCCAACTCTTGAATTCCCATAGTCGAACACTGTGTGATAGCGACCCATGAAAACATCCCCCAGAATCCTGCATTATAAAAGCAATATTAGTGAACTGATGGACCCAATCATATACACGGGCAGATTATTTATAGAAACCTGCCAATCTGGCCAATATAAAATCTACCAATACCTAATTACTCATAAGAAAATGGATGCAGTACTCAAATCTTAACCCGTAGTGATGATATTTGAGAACCATGTTCATAATATGAAACAATAACGCTAGGGCTTGATCATTTGTACTTAATCATTTGTACTTGCTACTTAAAACTAGATCCATTTACAATCAAGAAACGAAGAAAATATATAAGATGCTTTAAGAACAATAGGAAGAAAAATACCAGAGAGGTCCACGAGGGGGGGGCACATCCAAAGCAATAAATCCGCTAATGCATTGAGCTGCAACTCCCTCACCCACTTTAAGAACATACTGATCCATGAAACCACCATCCAGGAAAAAAGGAAAAAAGAAAAAGAAAAAGGATTGAAAATATCAGGACTCTGAGAAAATTAAAAATCACCTCTAACCATTAATGAAGGGTTATTATAACTGGTGCGATTATTTATATAGCTCATCCCCAGCCTATAAAAGGCTAAGAGTAATGCTACAGACACAAATTATTTTACAACATATTTACAAAATGTTGATGTGACCAACCTCTTACTAGTTTTCCTTTAGGCCCACCATTAATATCATCTTTTTATTTACCAATAATCACTCACCACATTAGCGATTTGTAAAAAATTTTGTAAAATAGTTTATATCTCTATCATTATTCAAAAGGCTAATAGGCTATCTCTTCATAAAAATTGAATTTTGAGAAGCTTCAATGCTATCTTTGAAACTAACATTAAGTTCACTAAACTGAACTCTAAAGGAATAGCCAATGTCACACAATTCATTGGCTAAAAGCAACTCAAAAAGCTTTTAAAATCAGCATGACTCTGTACCTGCTCCGGTGCAAGGTCAAATACTTGACCACCAATGGTGAACGAAACATCAGGCATGGAAGATAGACTGCTGCAATCAACTGCTGATTCTCCATTTGGACTAGGAAGCCGTTCACACAGCTGCAATTGCAATTAATGGCTTAAGCTAGCTGCAAGGCCATTTATTCTAGAAACGTGAACAAAAATGTTAAAATTACCTGATTGACATAATTCAATATCTGCTCTTCTGTCTGATTCCGCCTCAACTGATTTGCCATCCATACCACTGCCATCTCACAAGCGGTACACATGGCATCATGCACCCCATCAGATGTCTTGTCTTTGTTTTCATCCAACACACTCTCAATGCCCATACTGCACAAACATGGGCGAAATTGTTTTATGATGACACGTAAGTACAAACTACTTTGCTTGATTCACATCTGAAAATGTTGGTAATATTATTACTACCATGTATTACTAGGAAGCACAAACACGGACATAGGTACGCATACAAGTACGACACCCGAAATGAAGTGTTCATGCTTCCTAGATGTATTATGAGTTATGACTATAAAAAATTAGGTTGACTCTGACCTAACACCACGAGTCCCATCAAAAGTACAGAAACCAATCTGGGAGCAGATTTTTTGTGGCTGTGCCTATAAAATGCCACCAGTAAAGTAGAAGTTAGTTCATTGCAAGGGATTCCAGGATAAGTTGTCCAAGTATAATAGAAAATTAGAATCACATTTTATCCACACATTTTATTCTAAATAGAGGAATGGTGACATGCAACAAATTTCATAAGAAAGTGAAAACTGGAGCTAAAATATATACCTCAGTTGCCAGCATGTCCAGTATGGCTTTCCCATATTGTGCAACCACTGTCTTGCATTCTTGGCTTACAATCCCAGACGCTCCAATCGCATGATTAATTTGAGTAACAACAGTCTGAAAATATGCAATTATACAATAATATATATCACAAATTGTTAGACTTTAATAGGTACATAAAAGCAGAATCACAGAAAAGCATGGCCAAGAGAGACATGAAACTCCCTTAAGAAGTGAAAAATCTTTAGCTAAAATAAACTTTTGGTCCCTGTAAATTTGGGCCAGTTTCAATATCATCCCTGGATATTTTTTGTGTCACTTTAGTCATCCTCATTTATATTTGATTTCAATATTTTCTTTACCATTAAAATTTGGACAGAATTTGCAGACTTTGCAAATGGAAATTAGCACGCATTACTTTTTACATGTCACCCAAGTTGGTGCCACATCACGTTTCAAAAAAAAAAAAATCCATTTCTTTTGACCTCTATCTTGTGGATGGAGTGGGCCTCAAGTACCAGCCAGGACTTGAAGCACGAGGTGATGTCAACCCCCACCAGCAACAACTTCATTGACCCTATTCACTATCACTTAATCCACCACCTTTCGAATCTCAAAGTGGCCCTACCAAGAGAGATAAAGGGGGTATGACTCAACCAAACAGCGAAGTTTGCTCAACTGGGAGTTGGGTATCTTGAGTTGGTGAGTGTGGGTTTATGCAGTGGCTTTGGAATTAATTTGGGAGGCCTAGATGGGTTGAGGTGTTATGGGTTGGCAGTGAATGGGTCTTGAGGGTTTGTTGGCTGAAGCAAGCAGAGGAATGAGGGGATTTTTGTAGTAGACAACAGAGATTTGGGGATTTAAGCAGGTGGTTCAGGTATGCCTTGGATCAGTTCAATGGGTTGGTTTTGGAGGTTTTGCATAGTAGAGAGGTGACATGTGGCAGATAGGGGATTGTTGGTAGTGTTTTGGTATGAATCGATTTGGTAGTGTGGGTTTAAGAGTGGCCATGTGGTGCCAGTGTCACTGCTGTGGGTATGATTTTGTGGCAGCAACGCTCCTGTGGATGAAATTGTTCGGTAGAAACGCTGCTCTGTGTGGTTTTGGTAGTTTTGTGTTATGATGTTCAGTATGGATAGATTTGGCCGAGAGAGAAAGGGCTTGAGTGAATGAAGAAGGATAGTTGAGTGGTGGTGGCGAGCTAAACAATGTGGGGCCAAATTGGGTTCGGCAGTTGTATTTGATGTTGTGAATGGTATTGGTGGAGCTTTGGTTTGGTGGTGGTGATTGGGTTGTGGGTATATTGTTTCCTTGTGTGTAGGTGATGAATTTGGCAATCAATTGGCTGTGAGGGTGTTGCTTTACAGTGGCTTGAGCCCTCGCTCTCTCACTCCCTCTTCCTTTATCTCTCTTTCACATAGGCAATTTGTGGCATGGTGAGTGGTGGTTTGGTGGGTGGGAAGCAGCAGTTTAGCAGTAGTGTGGCCATGGGTGTGACTGGCACCGGGGGATGTTGGTTGGCCATGAGAGGAAAAAATGAAAATAAAACATAAAATTTTGATGCAACATAGGTGACATGGCACAACTAAGGTGATGTTGTGTCATATTTGCCATTTCATCAAGTTAAATTTGGGAATAAGTCTAGAGACAAATTATGGGACAGATGATTTCTGTTTGCCAGCAAATTACATTCAAATGTTAACAGTAAGGATAATATTAAAATCAAATAAAAGTGAGTACTGAAGTGACACACAAAAATTGTACAGGGATGGCATTGAAACTGGCCCAAATGTACAGAGAACAAAAATCTTTTGTAGCAATAATAACAAATATTTTATATTAGATGGTGTTATTATTGCTACAAAAGATTTTTGTTCTCTGTACATTTGGGCCAGTTTCATGAAGCAGGGATCACTGAGTGTTAGGAAGTGTAGTTTGGTCGGAGGTCTGCATTATGGGTGGTGTTCGTAGTTTTTTTATTGAATCCAAACTTTTTCAACTGGTGGTAGAGGAAGGGGGACGGTATTTTTCTTTAAGAATTTTGAGCGGAGTAGGTACTTCATGAACTCGGTCTTCATGGGTAAGAAAGTGGCACAATGGCTGATGAAGAGTTTAGAGCAAATAGTTGTTGGGAGCAGTCCAAAGTATTTTTATTCATTCAGGGAAGGTGATTTAGCCTACACCCTCCAACGGAGCTCCAATTCTTTTGGCTTGTTCCTACTGTTGACTGAACTTAAAGTTGGTAGGTCTAGGAGGTCCGTTATTATTCCAGTAGGCAGAGCAAAGTATGGATGGAGGGTTTTTGGGTTAGAGTTAAGGAAGTTGTTGGAACCTAAAAACTATGTGAATGGTGGGACTGGGGCAGTCGAAGTTTGTGCTCAGCCTCGTAAGGTTAACTCAGGGGTTCGACCTTTTAAATCCTTTGCCAATACGGTGTGTGGGCATGAGGTGCAAGTCAGGGGCAGAAACCAGTCAGGTAAGCAAAACCCAGTAAGTAAACAAAAAAATGTTGAGCGAAGCGCCGATGAGCTTACCAGGTCCGATGACTCTAGAAGGTAGAGTTGTGGGTTCTCGGCGCGATGCAGAGGAGTTTTACGTTGGAAAGACTAATCCGGTAGGATATAATAGGATACCTTCATTGTATTTCAAATCAAATAGGCTTGAACATGGTTTCGGAAATAAACGTGAACTGGGGAGTTCTGACTGGGCAAGAAATAGCTTGACTATTGAAGTGAATATGGAAGGAAAAAGGAGGTGGCGTGGAATAAAGGTGGTCTGAGGAGTTCCTTATGGGTGTCAAGGGATCAGAGGGAGCACATGCCTAGTGGTTCACGGGTTCTCAAATATCCTATGGTGGGCTCAGGTACTCAAGTGGGCCTTGTGATCTTTGGTCCAGAGCCCACCGGCCCAATGAGGTTAGAAGTGGGTGAAAGCCCAACTATGGGGGACCCAATACTTTTAAGGCTGGAAGCCCATGCACTAGTAATGTCTAAAGCTCCTCGCGAAGCTTCGGAGGCTCAGGACATCATGAGTGCTATTGTCAATCCCGTTATAGAGTCACCGGCGCCACCAGTGAAGGCCGGCACAGCGCGATATCAAGCTCTGACGACGGCGGCGAGCTCGGCGACCCAAACCGAGATGGATCGGTGTCCGGTGATGGTAGGTGGTCTTTTTTCCGATGGGTTTCTCGCCGGGGCTTCACCGGCGACATGGGACAGGGCCGATACAGCTCTCTTCCACATCACGAGGACAGATTTGGTGGCTATTCCTCCAACCCAGCTTCTGGGTTGCCTTGTGTAGACTTCGGCAAAGGCTAAGAGTCTTACTTCTGGTGGGCTTTGTGCCGTTGAGCCTCCGTCCACACTAGGTAAGGCAGAAACAGAGGGTGACAGGGCATTATTAGGTCTTGAACTATCCAATTACGTTCTGAGCCCACCGAGAGTTGGGATTAAGGAATGGGGTGTTCCGGGTGGAGATGAAGGTGATCGGGTTGAGGGTACAAGTGATATTCAGGGGATAGACACCTCCTATCTGGCTAACCAATCGGTGTTGGCATTGATTGAGGTCGAAACAGCTTATGCAGTTGAGGCCCTAGGTGAAGTGGAGAGTTCTTCCCCCTTGATGTCTATTAATCCCCTAAGGGTGGTGGTGACAGCTAAATTGAATTGTAATAATGAGGTGAGGAGGTTGGATAACACTTCGAAGGTATCTAATTGGGTGAAATATAGACTCCCCGGTTTTAGTAAGATGATGGGGCATTCGTTGGGTTGACATGAGAAGAGGTGTATTATGCTATTACAAAGACTTGAGACGGAGATTGAGGAAGCCAAGCTGGTGCATAGGAAAGACGCTGCCTACCAAAAAACTGTCTCCAAGGATAAAGGGAAGAGGGAGTTGAGGAATTTGATTTCCTCAGTTAATTATGATGAGAGATAGTTTTCCTTTCTTTGGCTGCTTGACTGAAGTTGTAGTAGGGAGCTTACAGTTTCAATGAAGTTAAGAATGGTGTCATGAAATGTTCGAGGTTTGAATGATTCGCAGAAACGCTTGCTAGTTAGAAATTTATTACGGGAATGGAATTGTGATGTAGTTTGTCTTCAAGAAACTAAGCTTGCAGGCACGGATAGACAGTTGATTTGCAGCTTGTGGAGTTGTCCCTATGTAAATTGGGTAGCCTTGGATGCAGATCAGACAACTGGTGGGGTATTGATGATGTGGGATAGAAGGGTTTTAGAAAATCTGGAAGTAATGGTGGGTCAATTTTCTGTATCAATTCAATGGCAGGGTTTGGGGGATGGTTTTATTTGGGCTTGCTTTGAGGTTTATGGCCCGAATGATAATAACTTGAGAGGGCAGTTATGGGATGAGTTGATTGGAATTCAGCAACTTTGGGGAGTTCCATGGAGTTACATAGGGTATTTCAATATTGTTCGGTTCCCTAGTGAACGGTTAGGGGGATCACGTCTGACCCCAGCTATGGAGAATTTTTCCGAGTTCATTGAGGAGCTTAGCTTGATAGATTTGTCATTGGAATGAGGGAGTTATACTTGGTCAAGTGGCTCAGATCAGCCTTCGATGTCTAGGATAGATAGGGTTCTGATTTCTCATATTTGGGAGATCACTATCTGGATGTGACTCAATGGGTTTTACCTCGTCCTATTTCAAACCACTTTCCTATATTAGTGGAGGCAGGAGGGATTTTTCAGGGGAAAAGTCCTTTTAGGTTCGAGAACATGTGGCTAAAGTCGGATGAGTTCAAAGATAGGGTTCATCCTTAGTGGAATCGATATTCTTTCTCAAGTACCCCCAGTTTTGTACTTGCCAAGAAGCTGAAGGCATTGAAGGAAGATATTATTCAGTGGGACCGGAGTGAGTTTGGAAATGTTGGGCGTCAGAAAAAAGAACTGCTGGAGGCTTTGAAATTATTGGATGTTAAGGAAGGGGAGCTCGGTCTTTCTGAAGTGGAGTTAGGTGAGAGGGCTGAGTTGAGATCTCAAATACAAAACCTCCTCTCATTGGAAGAAGTCTCGTGGAGACAGAAATCAAGGTTGCTTTGAATTAAGGAAGGAGACAACAATACCAAATTTTTCCACAAGATGGCCAATTCTCAGAGAAGGCATAATCATATTAGTATGTTGGAGGTGGATGGGGTTATCTATGAGGACAAATCTGAAATGGTTGACCAAGCTGTACAGTTTTATAAAAAATTGTACAAGGAGACAGAGGAGTGGAGGCCTTCTGTGGAAGGTTTGGAGTTTGATCAGATAGAGGGGTTAGAGAGGGACTAGCTCGAACGGAGGTTTGATCAAGAGGAGGTTCTTCGAGTCAATAAGAGATGGAAGGAGATAAAGCACCAGGTCCTGATGGTTTCTCTATGGCCTTCTATCACCATTGCTAGGAAGTTGTGGAAAGAGTTTTATCAACACAGTAAGTTTGAAAAATCTCTTAATGCAACCTTCATAGCCTTAATCCCTAAGAAAAATGGTGCTTCCGATATTCGAGATTTTAGACCTATTAGTTTGTTGGGGAGTGTTTACAAGATTTTGGCTACGGTGTTGGCAAACCGCCTGAAAGAAGTTTTGGATCAGCTGATATCGGAGTCTCAGAACAGTTTTGTGGGTGATAGATAGATACTTGATTCAGTTCTCATTGCTATGAGTGTGTTGATAGTAGGGCGAAGAGTAAGATTCCGAGGGTTATTTGCAAATTAGATATTAAGAAAGCCTATGACCATGTGAACTGGGAGACTCTTCTTGATTTGTTGAAGAGAATGGGATTTCGGGTGAGGTGATGTAGGTGGATCCGCACTTGTATATCTACAACCCAATTCTCTATCTGATTTAATGAGTCTCTAACTGATTTTTTTGGGAGTTCGAGGGGATTGAGACAAGGGGACCCACTATCCCCCATGTTGTTTCTGGTTATGATGGAGGTCTTCAGCAAGATGATAAAAAAAGCTAAAGGGGCGGGTTTGTTTCGAGGCTTTAGGGCTGATGGTAGACGGGGTGGAGGGGTATGTGTCTCGCATCTTTTGTTCGTGGATGATACGCTTCTGTTTTGCAATGCTGATGAGGAGCAGATTCTACATGTTAGGATGCTTCTTCTTTATTTCCAAGCAGTGACAGGTTTAAAGGTTAATGTGCTGAAGAAGTGAGATGGTTCCCATTGGGGAGGTTCCTAATGTCCATGTCTAGGCAGAGTTTTTGGGATGCCGGATTGGGTCTTTGCCTATGACCTATCTTGGTATGCCACTGGGGGTGTCCCACAAGTCCCCTACTGTTTTGGAATCCTATCTTGGAGAAATTTGAGCGCAAGTTGGCCGGTTGGAAGATGTATTTGTCAAAAGGTGGAAGACTAACATTGCTTAAAAGCACGTTATCTAGTCTCCCCACTTATTATTTGTCTCTTTTCACCATCCCTACACATGTGACCAATAAAATTGAGAGGTTGCAAAGGGATTTCTTGTGGGGGGACTCCAAATTACACTTGGTGGGATGGGATAAGGTGTGTGCACCTTTGAAAAATGGTGGGCTAGGAGTAAGGAAATTAACTACTTTTAATAAAGCCTTACTAGGGAAGTGGTTATGGAGGTTTGGGACTAAGGAGACAAGGCTTTGGAGAAGGGTTGTAGCTCTCGAGTTTGGGGAAGAATGGGTGGGTGGACTTCCAAGCTAGGTAGAGGGGTTCATGGGTGTGGCTTGTGGAGAAGTATCCGCATGGGTTGGGAGGATTTTAGCAAGAATATTCGCTTTGAGGTAGGGGTGGGGGATATAGTGAAGTTTTGGATAGATCAATGGTGTGGGGATTCTCCACTTCAATCGACTTTTCCGAATGTGTATGGGATTGCATCCAATAAAGGGGCATCGGTGGCCTCTTCTCTTGAACGGTTGGGGATAGAGGAGCGGAGAAGCTGGGATGTTCATTTTACTCGAAGACCAAATGATTGGGAATTAGGTGGTGTGGATGCTTTTCTCCGTACCTTGGGTTCAAATCTACCACCCACTGAGAACGGAGATCGTATGCGATGGAAATTAACAAAGAATGGGGACTTTGATATTCGATCGTTCTACAATAAGTTAAGAAGCCCCTTACCCATTATTTTTCCTTGGAAAGGTGTTTGGAAGGTTAAGGCTCCTTGGCATGTTTCCTTCTTTGTGTGGACTGTTGTATGGGATAGGATCCTTACAAGTGATAATTTGAGAGGTAGAGGGTTGGATTTTGTTGACTGGTGTATCTTGTGCCGCAATAATGGAGAGACAGTGGATCATTTGTTACTACATTGTGGTAAAGCTTATCGGTTGTGGACCTTGGTGTTTAGATCTTTTGGGTTCTCCTAGGTCTTGCCAAGATCGGTTGCGGATACTTTATTCGGTTGGTGGAACTGGCTTGGAAAGCATTTGTCTAGCATTTGGAATTAGCTCCTTTATGCTTGATGTGGTGTCTTTGGAGGGAGCATAATAGGAGGACATTTGAGGACATGGATAGTTCGGATGACCAGCTATTGGCCTCCTTTAGTGGCACTTTGTTTGACTAGTCTAGGGCTTGGGAACTCATCTCTAGTGATTCTCTCCCTATGTTCCTTAGCTCCCTCCTATGTACTTAGTATCTTTTCCATTCCTTATCTTTACACTCTTTCTTTTCCCTTTGTATTTCTCTCTCTGCCATATGTTTTTCTGCATAAGGTAGTGTTCTTGAATATAAATCGTTATTACCTATCAAAAAAAATAAAAATAAAATAATAGATGGTGGTCTTTGGGGCCATGATTATTCTAGCTCAACTGGTTGACATCTCTTGGTGTTCTAACAAAGACATCTAGGGTTCAAAGACCCCCTCCCTTGTTGTAACTAAAAAATGGTGGCGTTCAGAAATATTCTTACCAAAAGAGAACCAAAGTCAACTTCTCCTTTTTTGGGGCTCGTCCTAAATTAAATATATTATTCTTTTTTACTTATTAATTGAAACAATAACCCTTATGAATATTGTTTTAGGAAAAAAAAAAAAAAAAACCAGATTTACAAAGAAATCTATATACATGAATAGATTGGCAGAAATCCAGAAACGCCAGAACTCAACTAATAAAAATACACCCTACACGAATATCTCATGTTCTGCTGCTCAATAGAGAACAGAACTCCTTGCGGAGAAATAAGAAATGGATATGGATGCCCAGAATACATACCGTTGGGCCTGCTAACAGAGATGTTCCAGAATCAGCAATTGCTGAACAACCATCACCACAAAATCCTGAAAATGACACGCTTAATATTTAATACAATAAATGTTTTTTATCTAAACCATCAAAAACAATAATAACAAATACTGTCTCCAAATAACAAGGAGACAAATACAATCTTGATATATTACCAGTTGTTTCACCACCAACTAGTACATCATCCAAATCAAACTGCAAATAAAAGAAAAAAATAATTTAACAATTAAACATTTAAAAAGAAAGATGATGAATAGAGCATGGAGAATGGTGAATATGGATAATGATATTCTGGAGGGCTAACCTGCCAATAGCCTTTCTGAGTCACAGGAACATAGGTGTGCTCACCGTTGTAATGATCAGAATCAACCCCACCAAACACAATCTCACCCCCTTCTTCCCCTTCAATATTGCGGTTTAACCAAAATGAAAAAACAGGGTCTTGTACAAGACCTTGATCAACCATATTATACCTATGAGAATGGCAAATACACACAGTTATAACAAGAACAACAACAATAATAATAATAATAATTCCGAAGGCAACACTAAAAACAATAAGATGACAATTCAACATCTGAGAGAAGATATTTGCAAAATCACCGAGTCAATTAAGATGGTAAACCGCGCACATTTTATAATATAGATTCAAACTCTAATCAAGTGATTATAAAGTACATTAGCAGCTGAGATACCCTGACTTACCAAACAGGAACAGCATTCCCAACTGAGATCTCTTGAAATCCAAGTCCAAGTATACCATCAAACTTGGCTGCCAAGAATGTGATACTCGGCTCCCTGGTTGCCTCAATAAAATCCTAATGACCAGTAGCATTTGTATAGGTCAACCCCCAACTCCAATGCTGAACTGAAGACAACCAAAATGCACATTTTATCAAAAGTTACCTGATTCTGAACGACCAGATCACCAAGTTTGACATGGTCCTGGCTAAAGAAACCTGAGATTGCTCCAGTTCCATAATGGATCTCAGCAGTTTTACCTACATAAGAAATGATATCATGAATCATTTTAACATTTTGTCACCCATACTAGCAACAAATGAGCCAGACCCTTTTTTAATTGACTAATAAACTATGTACCAATATTTTTTTGTACTCTTAATTCTCATTCTATGAAACAGAAAGTAACTTCAGAAAGGTTCTACAATTACTTCACTGTTCATATTCCAGTGACGAAATGGCCAAAAGGTTATTTCAGCCATCTGTCATTTCATTTTCACAACACATGTGCTCCTTCACTGGTGGAACATAGTGCTATAACAAATTTTCTTGGGTTATATATGCATGGATGCATTCATACAACATAAATTCTCAGGTAGGTGGAGTAAAATATGTTAGAATGGTGAACAGTTGGATAGACATCACCCTCCACAATTGTGATTCAGTTATACAGAGAATATTTAGCACTCAAAAACTAGAAGACTAAGAAAAATACAAATTACAGGAATGTTGTACAAACAAGAGTAGAACTTGTTATAATTGTGTCTCACTCAAGATTGGTTGTTCAACTAGTTAATCTTTTAATTTGCTTTCTGTAATGTACCTTCTGTATCACTTTAATCTAGACTAAAGAAATTTGTCGGCTAAAAGTACGTCCCATCCTTCATAAATAATCCATTTATAGACAACAATGAAGATGAGGAGTGCAAAAAGGAGAAAGGAAATTAGAACTGATAAACTAAATGGAACTAAACTCCTTGAACCAAGGACAAAAAGCTTATTAAACTCCTTGAACCAAGGACAAAAGGCTTACCATTCTTTTGGTAGCTACTTGATTGGCCGGACTTATACTTTGAGTGAAAAAAGCAAGCAACCTGCACCCAAACATAAAAGCACACATCTTTCTCCTTCCCAACAAATTGCAAAGAAAATCCATTAGTATTTTAAAGATACTTACTGAGAAATAACACTTGGCCGAGGGTACCCAAAGATTAGAACTTCCTGTGTCAAATATCACAGTGAATTTTTGTGCAGGTGTGCCAATACCAATCTCACCATAATACTGAGCATCCATATAGTTCTTTAGTTCAACAATACTAGCATCCTCAGAGTCTCCAAGATGACCATTGAGATAATATTTTCTGGTAGGAGATCTTGGTTTTGCCTGTTCCTTAGAGTCAATTCGTCCACCAAGCCGGTTGCTTTGATCTAATTTCTTCTTTTTCAGTCCAATTCTGATCATCCCATCATTTGATGCAGAAAAAACAGTCGGGCACAGAAGCAACAAGAGAAGAAGACTGGCCAAACTGGCTCTATATTTGGTATTCATTTTGGGAACTGTAAAATAAACAGTACACATTTCTTTCTTAGAGATCAGCCTGAAAAGGCTACCCAAAACTTACGCCAATTATGAAAAACCAATGACATCAACTCTGCTCAATCAGTGAGAATATATATTGACTGAAAAGGAATTAGAACTTTTCAACTTGCACATTTATCATATCGGATAATCAGAGAACTAAAATCTCAAATTAGCAGGGCAGGTTACAATCATGTGGCTTAGTCAAGTCGATTCTTTTGATCTTTTGGTTTTGGAAATCAAATAACAGTAAAATCAATGTTTCAAATATATTCATTTCTCTTACTCCAGATTCCCACAATCCAAGAAAAGAATAACAGAAAATTGCAAAACCACTAACAATAACATGCAATGTGGACCTTAACTGTAGAATCTGATAGAATTCAGACAACACAATTAAGGAAATACTTATTAACAGACTTTTTCTTCAGCATGAACATCAAACCACTAGTAAAAGATACACCAGACCAAAAATATATTACATATCATACAAAATCTTTTAAATTACAATTTCAACCAAATACAAAATATTCCATGGCACTCAAAAGGTAAAAAAGGGAGATAAAAAAATATGGTACATGAACATTATTTAACATATTACACATTAAGAGTCTTGTTTGGTTCAGCACAAAAACTTTCAAGGAAAAACTTTTGTTCAAAAAAAAAACCTAGTGTAAAAACGAATGGAACAACACCCAGTAAAGAAAACGCATTTACTTAGTCAAATTGAGATTTCCCAGGTCGAGCTTCTACAAAAATCTCGGTTATTTTATTATATTTTCTCATCAGCCAAACAAAGATTTTTAACTCCCAAAATAAACTCCTTAGGAGAGTATCAATTTCAACTAGAACATCATAATCTCACAGCAAATAAAGGATCAAATACCATAAATTTAACCAACAAAATCGTGTGCATAAATATAAAAACGTAGATGAAAACAAAAAGAACGGAAAATTTGAAACATACCCGAAATTGCTACGAAGGAAGCAGAGAACAAAGTGAAGATAGAAACGGACCACAGACCAAACTGATACTAATATGTCGGAGGTACTAAACTAAAATTTGTTGGAGAGCAGATTCTCTGGTTCAAAAGTAGATGAGTCTCTGATTTTTGACCGTCCGTTAGAGTGAGAGCTTTTGCATCGAACGGTTGAGAAGTTAGTTAACATTTTAGTCGTGGTTTTTGAGTGACGTGGGGGGTTTTGATTGGTCGGAAGTGGAGGTTATAGTTCTTAACAGTGCAAATCAAAAAAAAAAAGATTTTAACAGTGAACTAGACTAAAAGTGCCGCTATTTTTTGATTTTTTTCAGCTCAACTACCAGTCTTGTTTTGAAGTAGAGTGATGGCGACTTCGGTTCCTGACCGTTAGATGTCTTTAGAACGGGGTAGCCGTGTGTACTGTAACATCATAACGGGGGAAAATGGGTATTGGGCCTTTTATTTGATGATCACATTTGAGGCCCAGGATTAGACCCATGGCCTTTATAAAAGAATTATTGGTCTTTTTGTTTTATAGAATTTTATTGGATCATTGGGTGGCTTAAAAATAAAAGGAACACTCGATCTAACGTGTTGGATGATGGACCTTCATTTGTTTCATGAACACCCACTTGCCCATTAGACCTTTGGAGTACACACTTGTCATCTGTATTCGGCGTACATAATTTCCAAAAAGGCAAGACTTAGGTGCTGTTTTTTAGACTCTCTTTTTAAGATTTTGTTATTTGAATTTTTCTTCATAGGATGAAAATGTATCTTTTTGTTAAGTAACCACATGACTTAATCTTAAGTAGTGAACCTAAAAAATAGCACATAAAGTATTGCACCTAAATTTTGTCCATTCTAAAACATATCCAATTTCACATAGTTGCAAACCAAACTTACTATATAAGAAAGGATTTTGTTAATAAACATCTTAAGGAAAATGGTTAAAATGCATTTAATACTTTATTAAATAATATTTTATACATTTTTCAAAAATAAAGTCAAATTGTACGCGTATATCCCCAAAAAAATAATAATAAAAACACACATAAGCACAATAAATTTTTGTGTGTAAACCAACGAATCATTAACATGTGTTTTTTTTTTTTTGTTTTTTTGAAAAATGTGCATTATAGCTCATAATTGAGCATTTATTAATCTTTAACATGTACTCTTTGGACTCTCTTTAACATGACCCTAATTAAAATTACTTTTACATTGGTCATTATTGACATTCAAATTATTATACACCAATCACACAATAAGATGCATTGATTGATTTTAAAATTAAGTGACTCTAGATTTTTTGTTTTGCTTAAATCCTCCTTTTATATGTTATAAATAGAATTCACTCGTAGATTCTTTATTTCATCACAAAATACTTTACCACTTACTAATTAAACAGCTAATTCCTGCTTCTTTCATTTTTCTTAAAAGTTTTTTATCTTCTAAGAAGAAATTAAAGCTGACTATAATAGACGTGTCCAAAATGAAAGGTAGATACCATATTGAAAATAAGATTGTGATCAGGTTCAATACCTACTACAAACAATTATTCTATTTTTATTTCACAAATTTTTTTACTTTTTCACCTTTCACTTTTTAACTTTTTCTAATTTTTTTTATTCAATAATTGAGATTAAAAATTGGTTTTTTAAACTCTAAATCTCAGTCATTAAAAGTTAGGATAAATTTTAGTTACAAAATTTGTTATAGCTTAAGGCTACAAATTTACTCAATAAAATAATATTACCACATGTAAGGACCTGATTTGAACTTTTAGCCCAACAAATGTATGGACTTAAGCCCAAAAAACCCAAAGCAATAAATTTGTAGAGAATGGATTGGAAAACTGGGTTTTAGAAGTAACCGGCCAATAGATTTTGATAACAAAGAAAGAAAGATAATAAACGTTCACTAAAGAAAAAAGTCCCTAGCCAAGTCTGAGGAGATTGATTCTTAAATATTATTCTCAAAGCTTTGCTACAAGTCTGGTTCTAGATTGTTACAGTGTTTCTTCCCTTTTCTTTTCTTCCCCCTTTTCTGATGGAGGGTCTCTCACATTATATAACCCCCTTTGGGCCATCTTGATCCCACACTTGTTGACCATCTAAGCCCTTACTTGAGTACCTGTCCTATCAGACACCCACTTTAGCTTTCTATGAGTTGCGGTTGCAAAGGCAGCACTGTTCAGGGGTCTTCTCCACATAAATGTGGTAAGAAAAGTAGCTACAATGCATTCAATGCAGTGGTAGTAGCTTTCCCTTAGATATTTTTTGGGGTTTCCTTCTCTCTTGTACGTTTTTTGAGGTACGTCCTTGTCACTAAGGCTTCCTAGAAGGTCGTCTTGATCATTAGGATCTGTGTTTGACCTATTCTTAGCCAGTCCGAGGAGGAGTGTCTCCTCGGACCACCTTCCCATCCATGCTCTGTTCATAAAGTCTAACTCAAACTATTTTGTACGCTTGCTCGTCTTTGGATTACTTACCTCCTCGGACAGGACCCAAGGCCCAGTGTGTGATTTGGGCCCTTAACCCCACAATACTCCCTCAAAACTCTAGTTTTTTCCCTCTCATCCAAGAAGAAAAGTGGGGTTTTGATTTTTAAGAAGTTTCATCAATTGATTCCTTGATTCGCACGTGTGAGAATGCTGCTTTACGTGCCCCATTAATTGCTCCTGACGTTTTGAAGCCCACAAAGCGTTATTAATTGCTCCAGGCGGCGCTTTGTTCCCCAAATCTAACGGTGAAGCGCAGATCCAATGGCTGAGCTTTTTCTTGGAATTTTGAGCGAGATAACTCTCACTTACTTTCGCTCCCTATATAAAGCGTACAGAGAAATCTTTTCTCCATTTTTACAAGTCTTCAAGTTTCTAGAGATATCAAACACTTAAGCTCTAACAACTCTCTAAGATACACAGCTTCTTACACCCTTTCCTTAAGAGATCTTCGAAAACTTTTTCAAAGGTATCAAAGATTAGCATACATTTTGTTTCCTGCAAATTTACACATACACATTTTTTTTTTTTTGAATACTCCTTCTTCTTCTTAATCAGTCTCCTCAGCCTGCTAGTTCTTACTTCCTTATTTACGAATCCCAGTCATTTCATCTTAGGTTGTTCAAATAGGTAGATTCGAGAGCCTAGTAGATTCCCCTGCAAAAATAGAAGTTTTTAAACAGAGATACCATATACCCCAAGAAATTGGCCTACGATATTGTTCCCTAGAACAAATCGTTACATAGAAGGAGGGATGACCCTTCCTATAGGTAGGATAACCCGAGACTACCTTATTAACCATAGGTTGTGTCCCCATCAGTGCGCACCTAATATGTTTAGGATCCTAGGTTGTATCGATGCTCTTAACGAGCATCTCGAATTGGGACTCACATGGCATGACGTGGTCCATATGTATGAGTGTCACTCACAAGCTGACGAAGGGTTTTACCTCAAGTCCAGGTCGGCCATCGTCAGGTTTATCTCGTGCCTCCCCAAATCTAACAAAGGGATGAAAGATGACTACCTCATCGCTTCAGGGGCATAGCACGATGGTCTCCACTGCCCAACCCAAGAGAGAAAGCCAGGTGGGATACCTTAGAGTTTGGTTCCTTAGCAAAAGACTTAGATTTTTTAACCCTACCCATGTCCTTCATTTTACTTTCCTTTGATAATGGACTTCAATTATCTAATTACGTTTGGTTTCTCGGCTATTTCTGTAGATATGAGGCAAGTTGCCCCTTGGCTTAGTCTTACTAACGTAATGGCTCTCAACTACCTGCTTCAGTCAAAAAATTTTGTGAGCAAGGACCGACAGTTGTGAGCTGTCCATTTGATCCTAGATTTCGATCCTATTTCAAAGATTTTTCAAGAGGTCGGCCACGCCATCAGAGCTGGTGATCCTCGGATAAATCGTATTGACATGTCAAAGCCGGATTTCCTAGCCCGAGACAACCTTCCCTCAGTCATACTACCAGTTCATCAAATCCCTCCTCCGCTCATAATACCATTACAACAAGTCCCACTCAAGACAACAGCTGTAGCAGAAGAGGAACTTGCCTCCTCGTGCTTATAATTGGAAGAAAAGATAGACCAGTTTCATTTCGAAGGAGAGGAAGGAGCACCGGAAAGGCCTGTGTAGCTCTCGGATTCCAAAATCGAGTTTGACAAAATATCTGCATCTCTCTAACCCAAGCTAGTTGTTGCCCATGTTGACACAAGTTCAAAGGAAAAAGGAGGGATAGATTCAAAGAGACCAAGCTTGAAAGGTTTAATAGCCAACAGGAACAAGGGGGAAACTTCAAAAGACGTCCCCAAGACCCAAATTCCTACCAATCTTCCCCTTCCTCCTCCTCATCTCGAATTGTACGCTACACAGGATTCGAAGAAGAAGAGGACAGTGCAAGAACTGGAAGAAGATGAAGTGGCCCCTCCGAAGGGCACTAAACAGTAGAAAACCAAAGATCCTAGAGACAAAAGGGCCACCTCAGTTGATAGCAGGGAGGATGTCAAAGTGCGCTGACAACAGCGCACCTGGGCTCCACAGATAGAGTTGGATAGAGCCCAAATTTCCTGGGATGCTACTATCTGAGAATCCCAAAGAGGTCATGCGGCCCATCTAGCTCAAGCTCTAGAGCAGCCTCTTCTACTCCCACAAGATATGAAGGCTCTCAGACGCACTAGGCAACCGGAGCTCTTCATGTTATTGAAGAGGGACCTTGCCATGGTAAGTTAATTTCCACTTTTCTGAATTAAATGCTAAGAAGCTTCTTCACTTATCAGTGTCGTTACCATCATTTTTGTATATATGATTCTTTTGTTATTGTTATACAGGTCACTCAGTAAGTTTATGTGGCCGATGAGTGGGTTCGGAATGCCAATAACAAATTTGAAGCTGAGTCCCACTCTCGGCACGAGGTTGAGAAAGCTTTAGGGACCCTGAAAGAGGAGAAAACGCAACTGGCCAAAAAGCTGAAGGTATCAGAGCATGAGCGCTAGAGTGTCGTAACAGGGCTAAAAAATGTTGAGGCCCAGGCCGAGGACCAGCGCAAACTACTCTACACAACAGAGGTGAACCTAGCCACCGAGAAAGCGACGGTTTTAAGTCTGAAGGCTGAGCTGCAGAAAGCTAAAGAGGCAACTAAGTTGGCCAAGGAAGTTGTTAAGGCCACGGAGGAAGCGGCTTATGAGTATGGGATGGAGGAAGCGGAAAAAAGGCTAGCCGAGGATGTAGCCGAAGTGTGCAGGGATTATTGCACTGAGTCTTGGGTAGAGGCGCTTAACCACGCAGGGGTCCCTGCTGACTTCGAGCTGAGAAAAGCTGAGAGCGTATTCTTCCCTAAACACATCAGAGAAGCCCCACCTGACCTACCTCCAACCATTACCCTATCCTTCCCTCCTCCTGAGCAGGTCTTTGATACTCAAGTCTTTGCTGTGGGTGTTGAGATTCCCATAGGGGTAGTAGGGAAGGGTAAAGAGGTCCTACCCTTGGCCAAAGATATCCCTGTTGAGGATTCCCTTACCATCAAGGATATGTTTTCCCAAGCCAAAGCAATTGAGTCAAAGCCTAACATTGGGGATGCCAAGCACAAGGCCATTGATCTCGAGCAAGGCACTCAACCTGCAAAAAAAGTAGTCATAGGATCTTTCTTTTTTTTTTTTTTTTTTTTGGCGTGTGGCATTTGCCAACATTTATAATGTACCTACTTTTGATTAATGAACAAACTTTCCTCCATACCTCTTGTATCTTTGCTTTATATGCTCTCTAGCTTATTAGTGTTATAGGTAGTATTACATTGTTGTTGTTTGTCTTTATTAGAAGCTAACAATAACTTACTACCAGCAAGTTAAGTAATTTGATAAAATACCAACAACAGACAAGTTTACCACATATTTGTATCAAGAACTGATCCTTCTGTACCAAAGGCTGATATCAATGAAGATGAATATATACTTAGTAAAAACAAAGTAGAAAGGAGAGAGTGTCTTCGTCCCGTTTATTACTTAGATAAGTAGACGAGGACTTGTACTTATACAAAATTATTGATCCGTGGGGTTGGGTACGACCCTTGTAAAGATGCTAATGAGTGTTAATTTCACCTAAGTATGTGGCCCAAAAGACCTGACATAACTTTGGATCTGTTTAAACTCTTGTAAAGATGCCATTGAGTATTAATTTCACCCAAATATGTGGTCTGAGGGGCCTGACATAACTTAGGATCTGTTTAAACACTTATAAACGATGACATAGTGTTAATTTTCCCAAAACATCTGGTCCGAGAACATCAGGCATGACTAAGGTTCTATTTAAATACTTTATAAAAGGAGTCATAGCGTATTAATTTTCCTAAAGCATCTGGTCCGAGGACATCAGGCATGACTAAGGTTCTATTTAAAAACTTTATAAAAGATATCACAGTATATTAATTTCCCCAAAACATCTGGTCCGAGGACATCAGACATGACTAAGGTTCTGTTTAAACACTTTATAAAAGATGTCACAGTGTATTAATTTCCCCAAAGCATTTGGTTTGAGGACATCAGACATAACTAAAGTTCTATTTAAACACTTTATAATAGATGTCATAGTTTATTAATTTCCCTCAAAGCATCTGGTCTAAGGATATCAGGCATGACTAAGGTTCTGTTTAAACACTTTATAAAAGATGTCACAGTGTATTAATTTCCCCCAAACCATCTGGTTCGAGGACATTAGGCATGACTAAGGTTCTATTTAAATACTTTATAAAAGATGTCATAGTGTATTAATTTCCCCCAAAACATCTAGTTTAAGGACATCAAGCATGACTAAGGTTCTGTTATAAAAGAAGAATAAAAGGAAGAACAATGCACTTATACAATGAATGGACGTATTGATAAAGAAAACTTTTATAAATAATAGTACCTCTTCAAGTTGTTTACATTCCAAAGGCGTGGTATTACATGCTCATCTAAGTCTTCTAAAAAATACGCTCCTATACCAGCCACCGAGGTGATGCGGTACGATTCTTCCCAATTAGGCTCTAGCTTTCCCCACGCTGGGTTCTTTGCAATACCTAGAACTTTTCTCAATACCAAGTCACCCAGCGTTAATGGCCTTAGCTTTACGTTGGCATCATAACCTTGCTTGAGCTTGTGTTGGTAGTATGCCAATTGAACCATTGCGTTCTCCTTTCTTTCTTCAATAAAGTGTAAACTCTTTTCTAGCAACTCACTATTATTGCTCAGATTGAAAGAGCTAGTCCTCAATGTAAGGAAGTCGATTTCCAGAGGAATAACAGCCTCGGCGTTGTATGTCATCGAAAATGGGGTTTCCCCGGTGGATCTGCGAGGCGTGGTTCGGTATGTCCAGAGGACATGCGGCAGCTTTTCCACCAATTTTTCCTTTGCATCATCCAACATCTTCTTGAGCCCATTCACTATGACTTTGTTAACAGTCTCGGCTTGTCCATTCCCTTGGGGATAAGCTGGGGTAGAGTATCTGTTCTTGATTCCTAAGTCACAATAGTATCTCCTAAAAGATTTGCTATCGAACTGAAGGCTGTTGTCTAGGATGAGGGTATGAGGGACTCCGAATCAGGTGATAATGTTTTTCCAAATAAACTTCTTGGCATCCACGTCCCTAATGTTTGCCAAGGGCTTGGCTTCAACCCATTTGGTGAAGTAGTCCATGCCGACTAGTAGGTATCTCTTGTTTCCTGTTGCTTTGGAGAAAAGGCCTACAATGTCTAATCTCCATTGCGTGAATGGCTAAGGGCTGGACAGAGGGTTAAGGACTCCTCCCGGTTGGTGTATGTTTGGTGCGAACCTTTGACATTGGTCGCATTTCCTTATGTATTCTTGTGCTTCCTTTTGTATTTTTGGCCATCAGTAGCCTTGAGTGATGGCCCTGTGTGCCAACCGGTGTAGCTCCCACAAATCCCCTCTTGTAACTCCTCCAACAGTAATTCTGTTGCCTCAGGGTGTATACACAGCAAGTATGGCCCGAAAAATGAGCATTTATATAATTTTTTATTCTCGGACAGCTAGAATCGAGAAGCCTTCCTATGTACCTTGACTGGTTCTGATTTTTCCTCAGGCAGGATGTTGTCCTTCAAGAATGATATTACGAGGTCCATCCAGCTAAGCCCTACCCTAACTTGGTGAACATGGACCATTTCTCTCTCCACCCCTGTGGGTTTGTACAAATCTTCTATAAGGATGACCCGAGGTAGGCCCTGTGATGAGGAGGTCACAAGCGTGGCCAAGGAATCAGCATGGGTGTTTCCACTTCTAGGGATGTGCAACAGGTTGAAAGATTCGAATCATGATCATAGGTGTCCCACCTAACTCAAGTACCTTTGCATTCTTTTGTCCCTCATTTCAAATTCTCCTTTTACTTGGCCAACAACTAATCTTGAGTCCGAGAACATCTCTATTGCCTTCCTGCCCATTTTTTGAACCATGGTCATTCCCATTAGTAGGACCTTATATTCAACCTCGTTATTTATGGCCGAGAAGTCCAGCCTTAGCAACTTCTCAACAGTGATTTTCTCGGGGGATATTAATACTATCTCCACTTTGGACCACTTTTGATTTGCTGCACCATCGACGTACACTTTCTAGGATAGGGGATCCTGTTGGGAGTTCATGCCAACCGATTTCCCATCCATGTGCTATGCTTCTGTCACTTCTTCTAGTAGGGGTTCGGCAAACTCGGTCACCAGATCCACGAGGACTTAGCCTTTGACAGAGGTACGAGGCATGTACTTGATATCAAAAGCTCATAGGATCGTGCCCCATTTAGCAATCCTCCCCGTGTAATCAACACTTCAAAGTATAGTTCTGAGTGGAAGCTGAGTCAGGACAACAACTGTATGTGCTTGGAAGTAATGGAAAAGCTTTCGTGTACCAAGCACCACTGCCAAGACGACCTTCTCTAGTTGTAGATAATGAACCTCAGCCTCATGTATTGATTTGCTTACATAGTAAACTGGCCGTTGTACGCCATTGTCAACTCGTATCAACACCAAGCTTACAATGTGAGGGGCCACGACGATGTAAGCAAACAGGACCTTATCCACCTCAGGACTAGACATGATAGGTGGCCGCGATAGATATTCTTTAAGTTGTTGGAAAGCCAACGCACACTCTTCAGTCCATTCAAATCCCTTCCACTTTTTCATCAAGAGGAAGAAAGGTCTGCACCTATCTGTTGACCGAGAAATAACCGGTTCAGGGCGGCAGCCATTCCGGTAAGCTTCTGGACCTCTTTGGGATTCCAGGGTGGTTATAAACTGTTAATGGCTTTGATTTGATCAAGGTTGACCTCGATACCCCTGTGAGTCACCATGTATCCCAAGAACTTGTCTGATCCGACATCAAATGAGCACTTGGAAGCGTTTAGGCGCAACCTATGTTTCCTCAGGATTTCAAAGATGTTTCCGAGGTCTCTAACGTGCTCGGACATCACCTTGCTCTTCACCACTATGTCGTCTATGTAGACCTCAATACTTTTGCTCAACTGGGGTTCAAACATTCTCGTCATCATCCTTTGATAAGTTAACCCTGCGTTTTTTAAGCCAAATGACATCACCTTATAGTGGTAGTTTCCAGTGGGAGTGACGAATGTTGTCTTTTCTTGATCGTCTAAGGCAAGTGGTATTTGATGGTACCCTTGAAAGGCGTCTAAGAAACTCATCTGAGGATGGCCCATCGTTGCATCCACCAATTGGTCTATTCGAGGCATAGGGAAGGGGTCTTTTGGGCAAGCCTTATTCAAATTCGTGAAGTCCACACATACTCACCACTTCCCACTCCTCTTTTTCACTACTACAGTGTTGGCCAACCATTCGGGGTAGAAGACCTCTTTGATAGCCCCTACCTTTTTGAGCTTCATCACCTCTTCCTTGACAATGTCTGCATTTTCTTTAGATGGGCGCTAAGGCGGTTGCTTCTTGGGAGTGATGGATGGGTTAACATTCAAATGATGGCAGATGAAATTCAAGTCCACCCCCGGGGCCTCATAAGCGTTCCATGCAAACACATCAATGTTTCTTTTGAGGAATATCAACAGCTCTTCCTTCTCTTGAGGAGGCAGTTGAGCCCCGACCTGAAAGAACTTCTTTGGATCACCACCTATGACAAATTTTTCCAAATTCTCGCATTTCTGCTCCTTGGCTAGTCCATGGGCTGGCAACTCCAAAGTTTTTGATTTCTATAAGTCCCTTTCAGCAGTGGCCGAGGAACTAGCTTCGTGTCAATGTGAGATGGCGGCCACAAGGCATTGCCTAGCCACAAGTTGATTCCCCACAATCTCTTCGACGTGGCCCCCCGAAGGGCATTTCACTTTCTGGTGCAGGGTAGATGAGATGGCTTCTAGAGCATGGAGCTAAAGTTTGGCCACAATAGCCGTGTAGGGGGAATAGGCATCCATCACGATGAAGTTTACCTCCACCATTTCCGAACCAGTTTGTATGGGTAGTCTAATCTAACCCTTTGGAATAACAGTCTTCCCTTCGAAACTTACCAAAGGGAAATTGTAGGTTATCAGCCCTTTGTATAGGTCGGGGTACATGATCTCGACAGCGCTACCCTAGTTTACTAATACTCTCTTCACATCATACCCCCTTATCTTAAGTGTGACCACCAGAGCATCGTCGTGGGGTTGGATGGTTCCGACCTTATCCTCGTCTGAGAAGCCTAGAACGGGTCGGATTTCTATTTTGGCTCTTTTAGGTTCCGAATTGTTGCTCTCGGCGAGAAACTGAGCTACAAACATCACTCTAAAGAGATAAAAACCAGTCCTACCAAGAGCAGTGAAGATGACATTGATCGTTCCCAAAGACGATCTTGAAGAATCATCCCTCCTGGGTTCCAAATCTGTTTGGCCTCCCCGACCATTGGAATGGTGCAACAGCTGTTTCAGCTTCCCTTCTCGAAATAGCTGGTCCAAATGGTCCCACAAATTCCTGCAATCCTCCGTAGTGTGCCCCTGGTCCTGATGGTACTAGCAATAAAGGTTTTGGTTGTGCCTCAGGGGATTTCCAGTCATCTTGTTTGGCCATTTGAAGAACAATTCGTTCTTAATCTTCTCTAGAACCTGGTGTACCGATTCCCGGAACATTGCATTGACCGCCTGAGTATTGGTAGATCTTGACTTACCAGCAAAATCTCTCCGTGGCCGACTGTTATTGTATCGGTCCAACCTAAAATCCCTCTTTTCCTGAGAGATAATCTTATCCTTTCCTCTACCTAGTTGCTGGTCTTCCTCGACCCTCTTATACTTGTCAATCCGGTCCATGAGTTGGCGCAAGCTGGTTACAGGTTTTCCTATTAAGGATTTCCTTAAACCATGCTCGGTTGGGAGGTCGTTCTTGAAGGTACTGACGGCGACGTCTTCAAAGTTACCATCTATCTCATTGTACATCTCTCAATATCTGTCTGAGTATATTTTCAGGGTCTCTCCCTCTCTCATACTTAAGGATAGTAAGGAAGATAAGGGCCGAAGGACTTTGCTGTAGGTGACGAAGCGAGAACCAAACACCTGGGTGAACTCCTTAAAGGAGCTTATGGAATCGGCCTTCAGGCTGTCAAACCATCTCATTGCTACAGGTCCTAGGTTGGATGGGAAAACCTTGCACATTAGGGCTTCGTCTCTGGAATGGACGGCCATTCTCTAATTGAAGTGGCTCACATGCTTTACGAGGTCTGTCCTGCCATTATACATGGTAAACGCGGGCTGAGTGAACCACCGAGGGAGTTCTGCTCGCTCAATTCTGTGCATGAAAGGCAACTTGGAGATTTGATCCAACGCCTTGCCATAGTGTCGTTTCCCACACCTTTTCGAGGGGGGCTCTTATGCCTACGTTTGTGGTTGTGCTCCTCTTCGTAGGAGAAAGACTCACTGGATGGGGTCTTTGACCTTCGTCTGTAGCTAGCATCCTCTTCATCGTCAGTGGAGGCATCCGGGCTAGAGGAGGCTCGCCTTCGCTGTGCATGGCGTAGCTTTCTCTTCAGCTAGTCAACTTCCAGTTGTAGTGCTCTGGTATTCTCCTCTTGAGAGAGGTGACCCTTTCCCCGTGATTGGCTTCTTCCGGTCCAGGCACTATGCACACTCCCCTCTCAATCTCTTCTTCACTTGAGATTGATAAAAGGATTTTGATGTTGGGATCTTATGGACTCTTCCTGTCATGGATCTGAACCTACCATAGTTGAACGTTGCGCTCACTAACACCCAAGTATTCTTTCCCACAGACGGCGCCAATTATAAGGACCTGCTTTGAACTTTTAGCCCAACAAATGTATGGACTTAAGCCCAAAAACCCCAAAGTAATAAATTTGTAAAGAGTGAGTTGGAAAACTGGGTTTTAGTGAATTAAGTAATCGGCCAATAGATTTTGATAACAAAGAAAGAAAGATAATAAACGTTCACTAAAGAAAAAAGTCCCTAGCCAAGTCCGAGGAGACTAATTCTTAAATATTATTCTCAAAACTTTGCTACAAGTCTGGTTCTAGATTGTTACAGTGTTTCTTCCCTTTTCTTTTCTTCCCCCTTTTTTGGTGAAGGGTCTCTCACATTATATAGCCCCCTTTGGGCCATCTTGATCCCACACTTATTGATCATCTAAGTCCTTACTTGAGTACATGTTCCATCAGACACCCACTTTGGCTTTCTGTGAGTTGCGGTTACCAAAGCAGCACTATTCAGGGGTCTTTTCCATATAAATGTGGCTAGAAAAGTAGTTATAGTGCATTCAATGCAGTGGTAGTAGCTTTCTCTTAGATATTTTTTGGGGTTTCCTTCTCTCTTGTACGTTTCTGGGGTACGTCCTTGTCACTAAGGCTTCCTGGAAGGTCGCCTTGATCATTAGGATCTGTGTTTGACCTATTTTTAGCCGGTCCGAGGAGACACTCCTCCTCGGACCACCTTCCCATTTTGTACCGCTTACTCATCTTTGGATTACTTACCTCCTCGGAGAAGACCCAAGGCTCAATATGTGATTTGGGCCCTTAACCCCACACCACACATTTTGAAAATCTAACTGTTGAATTGCATATTCTTTACACTATTAATATACATGCCAAATTTTGTATCAATCGTATATTATTTACTATATGATCTATTAGTTCATATTTTATGTATTATTTTAAACTACAAAAACTTGCAATTTAAACAATTTATTATGACATAACTCTTGATCTTTAATATTCTAGAAATTTTACAAGCATGAAGGATATAAAAAGATGTAATCCAATGGTGGATTTGTCAAAATTCACCTCCAATAAAAATATATTGAGTAAGATTGTAGTTTAAGGTTATAACCAATTTTGTAACTAAACTTTATCCTTAAAATTATTGCATGTGGTGCACTAATCTTAATCTTTGAAAATATTGCTAAGTTTTAGGTTTTTAAATAAACATCTGCATGTCTTCAAGGGAGGTTAAATTTATTTTTTTGAGATTGATCATAGGAGGTTAATTTGTTATACAGATTCTGGGAAAAAAAATGTATTGTTTCCGTCTCTGATTTTTGGCCATATGGAACTTCCATTTTAATATATTTTCATTATAAAATATAGAAAAATGGTTGTCTATATATTAGCTTTACTCAACGGGCCGACCTAAAGTTTAGGGGTGGCAACTACTTTATATTTCATTGTTGAAATTAGTCCTAATCAAGAGGAACATAATCTAACATTCTTTAACTATATATATATGATCTTGCTCAACGTCTGATATTTCCAAATTTCTTATCCTAATGATCATACTAGTTAGTTATGCCTTGGCCCCTTCTAAATTTTAGTGCAATGTCCTCATCTAGTAGAGTATCATAATTCTTAATTTATTAAAGAAAGAAGCAATTCCCTTATCTAGTATCATAATTCTTGTCAAAATATGTTCAAAGAAATAAATTTTTTTTTTTTAAAGGTTCAAATAAAAAAGAAAAAGAAAAAGAAGTTACACCTACGAATCATCTAAGAAAGTGGTAGACCCATCATCCATGGAAGAAAGTAGGGTTGTCCACAGGTCAGGCCGGGTTGGTTTTCAACCTAGCCCGAATCCAACCCGCTGACGTCGGGTGGAAAGAAGCGTGACCCGAAACCAACTGTCGGCGTTAATCAATCGAGTCAATTTTGGGTTCGGGTGGAGATTAGGTCTGTTCGGTCGGTTTTGGGTCATCGCCGGAGTTGCAAATGTCACTGACATCTAAAAAAAAAAAAAAAGGCACTGGAATCTGCAAAATCATCGCCGAAAAATGTAAAAACTCACCAGATCTACATCAAATCCACCGAAATCTGCACCAAAATCGTTGAAATTTGTTGGGAATGGGCGGATCTGGCTAAATCTCACCAAATATGGTTGAGAACTTGTTGGATCTCCTCAGATTTGAGCTTGATTTTGCCAGATTTGTATATAACCTCCGTCGGGTTTGGTAGCTTAGGTTTTGGAAAAGAAAACCCGCCACTAGACCCGCCGGCGTCGGGCCTTGGTAATGGAAACCTGAAACTGACCGACAAGAGTGTCGGTTCGGGTTGAAATAGGGTAGAGATCAAACGAGTTGGTCAGTCTGGGGGGTTGCAGTCGGGTCTGGATACCCCTAGAAGAAAGTTAGACAGACTGACAAGCAGCAAGGCTTAAACTATAGCTGGATACCATTGAGCTAATGGGTATCAAATCCAGTAGTTATTGGGCTTGCTAATTAGGGGTTAGGCTTAGGCATGAAACAAAAGTAGGTGAGGCTGAGCCTAGGCAGGGTGGGCAGGATTTACTAAATTATTAAGCAAAATCATACCAGTTCAGCTTATAACCAAACTTGTCCTTGAAGATGAGCCTTCATCACTTGGGTGAGCTCACTAGCATTTACATATCGCAGAAATTTAGCTTCAAAACCCTAATATACATGTAAAAGATTAAAAGTGAAACCTAATTCTCTCACCATATTGTCAACCTAACTAGAATGAATAATTAATAGAGCTGAACACAAGAGCCCAAGTTTTGCTAGTTTTGATAGGTTAGGTAGTAGGCTTAACAAAAAGATCTTTCTAACCCATGCTACCCAAATGCCTAGTCTCAACTAGCGTACGTCTATAAAATTCATTCTTATATGCAATAATGGGTCAGCCGGTTAGGCTTGGGTCTACTTTTGAATACATGTCACCATCTGACTGAGTCTTGTGCACTGAATGCACTGAACCTAAATCAAGTCTTGCAATAATTACCTAAGATACCACATCTCAATGCCTAATCATAACTTGTGCCTAATCATAACTTGTGTACAACCATAAGATTCATTCTTATACGAGAGAGCCATTATATGAAATTGTTACACAAGATATCATATCTCGTTTTAAATGTTATAGGGTAGATGAATAGGAGTGGTATACTAGCTATAGTACAGCTGGCACCATAAGGCAAGCTACTAGTTCTCTGGCTGTAATTATATAAAGATTAGGCATTGTTATCTACCATCTTATAAAATAATCGCAGAGTAATTCCTTGTTGTAAATTGTCCTTCTCCTCTCGTAGGCTCGTAGCCTTTCATATATCTTTCCAAAATGCCTATGTATGTGATTCTTTGCGACGGGATTTCAAAATCGCTTTTATTGTTGAAAAACTTCGTGGTTTGGCATCAGACTATAATCAAGATTAGAAAGTTTAGATCAGCTTCTAATTAATTTCTTTCATTACTCGTACAACAATGATATTACATCATGGACTTGTTAACATGAGATCGAAGCGTGACAATTATTAGAGAACAGTTCTTTATGCATGCATGGAAAGAGATCAAAATCATAATGGTATTGAATTATTCCAATAAATGGAAGACGTTCAACAAAAACAGCCAGACCCAATGAAGTGTTTGAAACGCCTAAAGTGTTTGAAATTCAAGCTAATGATCTTGCTCAACGTCTGATATTTCCAAATTTCTTATCCTAATGATCATGCTAGTTAGTTATGCTTTGGCCCCTTCTAAATTTTAGTACAATGCCCTTATCTAGTAGAATATCATAATTCTTAATTTATTAAAGAAAGAGGCAATTCCCTTATCTAGTATCATAACTCTTGTCAAAATATGTTCAAAGAAATATTTTTTTTTAAAGGTTCAAATAAAAAAAAAAGTAAAAGAAGTTACACCTACGAATCATCTAAGAAAGTGATAGACCCATCATCCATGGAAGAAAAGAAAGTTAGACAGACTGACAAGCAGCAAGGCTTAAACTATAGCTGGACACCTTTGAGCTATTGGGTATCAAATCCAATAGTTATTGGGCTTGCTAATTAGGGGTTAGGCTTAGGCATGAAACAAAAGTAGGTGAGGCTAAGCCTAGGCGGGGTGGGCAGGATTTGCTAAATTATTAAGCAAAACCATACTAGCTCAGCTTATAACCAAACTTGTCCTTGAAGATGAGCCTTCATCACTTGGGTGAGCTCACTAGCATTTACATATCGCAAAAATTTAGCTTCAAAACCCTAATATACTTGTAAAAGATTAAAAGTGAAACCTAATGACTTACTTGGAAGTTTAGAGAGGGAGGAGAGTAGAAGGGAGTAGTGGGGAGGAGAGTAGAGGAGAATGGTTCCCCTCCACCTTGTTTGGATGATTTTAAAATTAGTAAGGGGGAATAAAGTAATTAGCCCTTCCCCTTGTTTGGATGTTTTAAAAATTAGGATGGAGAGAAGAGGAAATGATTAAAATAGACAAATTTACCCCTATTTGAAAATGGACTTGCAACGTTGGTCTATTATTAATTTAATAAGAGTAAATTGGGAAATTTATCTAGTCAATAATTTATCTACTTTACTCTTCCTCTAAATTTCTCCAATTTGGAGAAATTAAAAATGAGGGGTTAGAGGTGGTTGAAACCCCTCCAAACCCCTCCAAACTCCTCTCCCTCGTTTCTTAAAAAACTTCCAAATAAGGTAATTGAATTACTCACCCTCCCTCTACTCTACTCTCATTTCTTTTTTAAACTTCCAAACAGAGCATAATTCTCTCACCATATTGTTAACCTAGCTAGAATGAATAATTAATAGAGCTGAACACAAGAGCCCAAGTTTTGCTGGTTTTGGATAGGTTAGGTAGTAGGCTTAACAAAAAGATCTTTCTAACCCATGCTACCCAAATGCCTAGTCTTAACTAGCGTACATCTATAAGATTCATTCTTATATGCAATAATTGGTTAGCTGGTTAGGCTTGGGTCCACTTTTAAATACATGTCACCATCTGACTGAGTCCAGTGCACTGGATACACTGAACCTAAATCAAGTCTTGCAATAATTACCTAAGATACCACATCTCAGTGCCTAATCATAACTTGTGTACAACCATAAGATTCATTCTTGTTAGGACATATGTATTTCACATGTTAAGAACATATGTCATTGATTTTATGTAATTGGCTTATCTTTTGACAAAACACACTTTACTTATATTTGGGTAGATTTAGGATGTCTTTAAATACTTCAAGAAACCTTATTTCAAGATCAAGTATTGAAGCTTTCAAGTCTGTTCAAGAAAACAAGTTCAGAATGCAAAATTATTAACGCTCGACAGCTACATCTATCGAGCTTAAGGAAGCTATTCTACATTCGGTGTGCTCGACACTTTCTCGACAACTGCTCGATACCTACTCGACACCTACTATTTGTCGAGATTTAAGATTTCAGAATTCCAATATGATTTTCTTGGGATCCGTGAATGTATCTTTGGGCCTTCTTTTCTCCTAACCCTAGACATAAAAAATGATCAGTTTAAGGGCCGTTAAAGGGTTCACAAGTTGCACAACTTTTGAGCAAAATCTATTCAAACAAATTGTGACCGAAGACGAAGTTCTTGCACTAGTTCATCTCTTTCTCTTGAAGAAGTTGCTGTGTATGTGCACCATAGGGTTTTGTGACCAAGCATCTTCTTGATCTTCATCGTGTGAATGAACTGAAAAACTTTGCAACCAACAACCTTCTTAGTTGGTGATTGAAGTCGCGTATTGGGATCCGCGTAATTGATTAGTCACGTACTGAGAGTCATGCATTTGAAAGGGGAATTGTCACTACAGAACAAGTCCAATTGGGTATTGGGGTAAGGGTTCAACTGCAGGTTGGTAAGGTACTTGGATTCCTTTACTTGTAACCACTTGTTGTGATAATAATGGGGTTTTGGGAGTGGTGACCTGAAAATCACCCAGTGCGGTTTTTGCCGTTAGGTTTTCCCCATTCGTAAACAAATCACCGTGTTATTTATTTTCCGCTGCGTAATTAGTTTATTGGTGATTTGTTTGTGTAACCACGCGTTTGCATGATAAATTGATTAATTAATAACTTGGCTAATTAATTAATTAATTTCTCTCACAAGGGGTCATTCAGTTTGTGGCCTATCAATTCTTATACGAGAGAGACGTTATATGAAATTGTTACACAAGATATCATATCTCATTTTTAGGGCTGTCCACGGGACGGGCCGGGTTGGTTTTGGACCTAACCCAGACTCGACTCGCCAGCGTCGGGTGGTTCAGTTTCGGGTGATGGTTAGCGTCGGTCGGGCCGGTTTGGTTGCCGAAATTAAAAAAGGCATCAAAATTTGAAAAAAAAAAAAAAAAAGAGTCGTCGGAATCTGGAAAATCTTGCCGGAAACTAGAAATTATCGTCGAAAATTGGAAAAATCTTGTCGGAAACTGGATTTTTTTTATGAAATCTACATTTTTTTTGGCTAGAAATTACTGGAATTTGGCCGAATCTGGCTAAATCCCACCAGATCTAGCTAGATCTGGTTGAGATCTCGCTACATCTAGTCGATATCTTGCCGGATCTGGCTTGTTTTTGCAGGATTTGGCTGGATATTTTTGTAGCTGCAGTTGGGTTAGGGTTGCTTGGGTTTTGGAGATGCAAACCTACCACTCGACCCGCCTGTGTCGGTTTTTGAGAACGGAAACCCACCGCCAACCAACTAGACCTTCGGTTTGGGCTGGAATCGGGTCGACGTCAGGCGGTTTGGTCGGATTGTCGGGCTCCGGTCGGACCTGGACAGCCCTACTCATTTTAAATGTTATAGGGTAGATGAATAGGAGTAGTATACTAGCTATAGTACAGCTGGCACCATAAGGCAAGCTACTAGTTCTCTGGCTGTAATTATATAAAGATTAGGCATTGTTATCTACCATCTTATAAAATAATCGCAGAGTAATTCCTTGTTGTAAATTGTCCTTCTCCTTTCGTAGGCTCGTAGCCTTTCATATATCTTTCCAAAATGTCTATATATGTGATTCTTTGCGACGGGATTTCAAAATCGCTTTTATTGTAGAAAAACTTCGTGGTTTGGCATCAGACTATAATCAAGATTAGAAAGTTTAGATCAGCTTCTAATTAATTTCTTTCATTACTCGTACAACAATGATATTACATCATGGACTTGTTAACATGAGATCGAAGCGTGACAATTATTAGAGAACAGTTCTTTATGTATGCATGGAAAGAGATCAAAATCATAATGGTATCGAATTATTCCAATAAATGGAAGACGTTCAACAAAAACAGCCAGACCCAATGAAGTGTTTGAAACGCCTAAAGTGTTTGAAATTCAAGCTAGGAAAAAAAAAAGTAGGACAAGAATTTTTATTTTTCGCTAGGCCAGCTAAGATAGAAAATGACAAGGCACTCTTAAGTCTTTCAATTTTCAACTTATCAAAAACAAAACTACTAGTGCTTCGTTATTAATTTGATTGAAAGTATATGGATAATGACTGAGGGCAAGAGAGAAAAAAAAAAAACAAAAACAAAATGAGTGGAAAGAGATCTATGTATGTACGAGTTAACCATATTGAGCAAAAAAATTAAAGAAAATGAACAAGTTAACCACTCTGGAGTGAGATAAAATGGGTAATGACCAGAACCAAGAGTGTGACTCTCTTACTTTATTTACGTGTCGAACAACCCCGTCCTTTCTAACCACTCTTTTAGACGGTTTTGTTGACTCCTTTTTTATTGACTGCGACTGCCATATGATACACGCAATGCCAATAAAGAATAAATCCCATTGTTCTCTTTCTTATTCGATCCTCAATGTTCTCTACTTCTCCTCCATTGTTTTTATCTTTTTCCATGTTTTGCCTTCTCTTTATGTTTAGGAACAAAACAAAGCAGACTGAAGACAAACCGCCCTTCCTTTTGAATTTACATGATTCGTTCAAAACAAGGGAACTTTAATACGCATTCTTCTATTTATTTCTTTCTTTTCCTTTCTGACTTTGCTTTGACATACAATTTTTGGAACATATTATTCAAAATAACAAAGAATATGAAAACTATGCTTAATCCAAAGACAAAACTAATTGAAAAAAAAAAAAAAAGTATTTGTCTCTCTTTTTCTGATCCCCAAAAAAAGGAAATTAAAAAACTCCACAAAAAAGAAAAAAAGAAAACTTTGTGAGAGGAAAGTAGCCTCAGCTTAGTTGCCTTGGAAACTTGAATTGTTGATTTTATTGTTGCCATTGCTATTGCTGTTGCTGGTAGTTATGTTTCCATTGCTGTTGGAGGTGGTGGTGAGGCTGGTATTATTGTTACCATTGTTGTTTGGATGAGCACCACCACCAATAATAGAAGTGATGGCTGCTGCTAGAGCTGCAGTGAAGTTTGGGTCTGATGCAATGGCAGCAGTGGCTGCACTCACAGTGTCAGAAAGTGATGAGTTCTGCTGCCCTTGGTTCATTGGCAATGCCTGTAATTGGGCAGGGTCCATGTCTTGGGACATCTGAAGGCCAGAGAATTTTGATTGGTTATAAAGTGCCTGACCAAAAATTTGAGGTAGCAATGAGGGCGAGGCATTGGAAAAATTCTGGGTTGGGTTTGGGAATGGGATTTGGAATTGGTTTTGTGGCCTTTGCAATTGTAAAGGGTTAGGGGACTGAGTTAGGTCTAATGTAACAGTTGGGAATGGGGCTGAGGCTGAGATTGTTGCCATGCTAGAGGAGCATGGTAGAAGTGTCCTGGTCAGGAAATTTGAGTTCATTAGTCCATCAGCACTAGACATAGACCCCGAGAGCAACATTCGTGCTGCTGATGAAGTTGTGGATGCCATTGCCATTGCAGCTGGGGGCAAAGGATGGTTGTGATTGCCCTCGTATGTGGTTATCAGGATTGTCCGATCTTCTGCACATCTTTGTACCTGTTTAACAATCAAACATCAAAACTATTAGCATTAATTAAGGAAACACAGTTTCAAGATTGAATGTTCAGCAAAGAGAAACATAAGCATGGGAGTATGTACACTTCCATTATTTTCTCAATCCTTTGAAGTCAATAACTGATTTTAGCTTGCAAATTTATATTTATTTTTTTATTTTTTTAATAATTTGATAGTTACAATATAGACAAAAGATGTGAATTTTTGAAGGTCTCTATTGGAAATACCAAAAGATGTTAATTAAGCTAAAAGACTGGGCCAAATTTAACATATTAGTCTTATCAAAAATTGAACATGAAACTCTTTACTAGTACTCTATAAGAACACAGAAATTAGTGCTACATAGATTGAGCAAATGAGGATTTAATAGAGCAATAATTTACAGTCAAAATTTTCCATAAGATATAGTAAAAGACTGAGAGAAAACATACTTGTTTTCGAACTGGGCAACCAGCAGCCATGGTGCATCTATAATAAGCTCGAGGACAAGGGTTTCCCTTCGCCATCTTCTGCCCATACTTTCGCCATTGGCATCCATCAGTGATCTAAAAACCAACAAATTAAAGTAATTTCCAATCAGTCAACTACAAGAATCATATTCATCAATCAAATAACAATTGGATAATAAAAAACACTCATAAATATATATATGACACCTACCATAGGCGCCTCTGATCGAGCTCGAACCGAAACCCGTGCCTTCCTCATCGTGGCCTCCGTTTGATCAACATTTTTAGGAGAATTGAATCTAGGAACTTTGTTAGGACCCCATCCTTGTGAAGTTTGACCACCTGGGCTTTCCTCTCTCCCATTATCTCCTCTACCATATTCCTTCTTGTTTTCCTGATCAAACACAAGCCGCTCCTCGCTAATTCCATCCTTTATCATTCTGACCTTCTTTGAGGCCAACTCTCCGTTGTTACCGGGCGATCCTGACCGTTCCCGGCTTCTTCCTTCCGATGAAGAGACCGAATTCTCATCAGTATCACCATTAGCAGCCAGCCCAAGATCCATGAACTGTCTAGGCACAATTAGTCCTCCATTATTTTTTCCCTCTACTACTTTCTCATCTACCCTACCATTTTCTTCGGTGTTTTCAGCTTTCGGAGCCTGCATCAGAGTCATCAAATGCATCTGGAGAGCATTGTAATTAGTGGTAACCTGATTAAGCATCTCTTTTAGTCGCTGATTCTCCACCTTCATTCGCTCAAGCTCAGCTTTATTAACAACTAGCTGAATAAAACACAAAAGACAGTGATCCAAAATCAGCTACAAAACTTAAAGATGAACGTAAATCTATCAAATCTAAGACCAACCCATCATAGAATTCAAAAAAATTTCTCATTTCCTTACCTCACTCTTAGCTCTTTTATCTTCCACGTTCGGTGATATGCCATCGTCGACCATGGATTGGTCGCTACAAGTGTTCGTAGTAAGAAGATTCAAACCAGTCTATAAAACAAAAACAAATTCAATTCAATCCCTTCAATTGTTTGAGAAAAAACAAAAAACAAAAAACTGTAATACAGTAAAGAATTATGGTATTGAACGGAACTATATATATATATTCACGTACGTTTACGTTAAACTCTAACGTGGTCGGACGGTCTAAGTCGTCTTTTTTATCGGCATGATCGGTAGAGGGGGCAGCCTTGTTGTCACGGTCTTTCTCGGCGAAGAAGTCCATCTCATCGATGACCGTTCGTTTGTCATCGGACGGTGGAGGTGAATCACGGAGATTGGAGCAGTTAAGGTTAACTGGGAATTGGATAGTGGAGGGAGGTGACCTATTATTGAGTGTAGCATCCATGGCAGTAAGTTTACACTTGAAATTGTTGTGGTTGTTAATGTTGTCTTCGGGGAATGAGTTGAGTACTATTGGCTGGTGGAGAAAGAAGCCAATTGGATCTAAATCAATGGAGAGTCCACCTCCTTTGGCCATAAATCCAAGAGAGAAATAGAGAAAGATGTATCAGTCTTTAAACGGTGCAATGGACGCGGCTATAAAAGGGGGGTAGAGACTTTAGAAAGAAGACCAAAGAGTATAGTGTGGTGTGTAGAGTTGAATATTGTATTAGATTTGGAAGGAGAGAAAATGAAGGGATTTGAAGAGGTAAGGTTGCAGTACTTTCGTGGCTTGCTTTTAAGAAGTCCACAATTTCCTTTTTCGGCTGAGTATTACTATTTTGTGCTTTTGAAAAATGTGACAATTCTATATTTTTCGGCCTTTACTTTTTGTGGAAGAATAAAAGTAGCACGTGAAAAAGCTATTTATTATGGGGTAAATTTTCTATACACGCAAAAATATTATTAATAATTTCAAATACGGTTGAGTTGGCTAGTTTTATTAGTTCTTGTTCAGGAATATTATCAACCTCACTTTTTTTACTTATTATTAACAATCAACACATCAACCTGTCTCAAAAAAAAAAAAAATTGTCTCTAGACTTTCTCTTTTTGAGTTCTTATAAAAGTTCTTAGTTAATAATCTTTATTGAGCAAAATTATTGTTTCTCTAAAAAGAATGAGTGGTTAAGAAATAATGATTTTAATAATTTAATTAACGTTATGAAATGAGTCAATTAGATTCATATCTCCATTTATAATTTAAATAATAAATATAAAAATAATACTATTAGTTAAAATTTATTTAAATGTTAACACAAAAAAAAATGATTGATAGTGTTTTTAAAATTGTATTCCTAAAATTGCAATTTAGTACTCCACTCATTTTATAAGTGATTAATAGGATTTTAAAAATTGCATACCGTGGGTTCCAGTTAGCTCGATTGGTAAAGTTTTTGGTGGTTGTATAAGAGATCTAGGGTTTAATCCCCGCCTACACCAAAAACTGATTGGTGTCTTGGTCTGATGATAAAGAGCTATCATCAGGAGCGGACGTCATAAGTTGAAACTCTCTCCAAAAAAAAAAAAAAAAATTGCGTACCTAAAATTAAAGCAAGAAAAAGGAGTTTAAGAGTGAAATGATTTTTTTTTTAATAATTTCATAGTTACAATAGGAAATAAGGAATTTAAACTTTTTTATTTTTGGGAGAACAATGAATTTCAATTTGGATGCTTTCATTAAAAACACCAAAATATGTCAGATCAACTACAAGTTTCTTGACGTTTATTTATATTATTATATAAAAATCAAAAGCCATATATTACAATTATTTCAAAATCAAATATATTTTTAATAATTTTTCTTTAAAAATTAATATTTATAATACTTTTACTTTAATTTTAATTCAAACGATAGAATATCAAAAAAAAAAAAAAAAAAACATTACTGAAGGTTATTATGTCCTCTTCTTTAAGGTTACTAATTTACTCAAAAATAATGATAATAATATTAAGGAATATTTTAAGACAGTATTTTTCTATTTTGTCTGGGGTGTTGAATAGAATGGTTTTGGAAGATGCTTTTTAATTAAGAAAATGAAAGCCGGATTTCCATTTCTGCAGAGCTTTCTCATTTAATTCAACCAACAAACGTGTGATGACTCATGGATGCGTTTCCACCATATAATTAGCAAATTGAATAAAAAATCATCATCTTATAATATATTTTGACAAGATACTCCCATGTCTTATTGCACTATTTATTTTCAGCAAAAATATTGCACGATTCTTTTTTTTCTTTTTTCTTTTTAAATAGACGCAGTGGCTGAGGTAATCACGTCCGCCAATTTGGCCATTGGGAAGTGGCGCCCACACGGATGGTGAGGAGCCCACATGAGGAAAGTTGTTTGATTTATTGAGCATGATGTTTTGGTCATCGCCTTTCTTATTAAACTGTTGGCTTGTTTGTTAGTTTTTGCTCTTAGTTTTCTAATAAGTTCTAATCTCGAAGAGTGAAAAGAGGGTATGATTTTTTTTTTTTTTTCAAGTAATGATACGTGTGCACCATTTTCATAATAATTTAATAACAAAGTTTAGCTGGATGGAGTTGTTATCTGTTATTATTTAGGCCACTATTGATTTTGTTTTATTATTATTAACAGCTCACCACTTAAATCGTGTTATTAAATTATCATGAGAATATTATAACCATAGTTTTATGAGAAAATTTATGAACACAATTTTTTTACCATAATTTTGACATGGTAGACTTTGATTATTGAAAAAAAAAAATGATGAATTTATGTAAAAATAATAAGCAAGTAATCAATATAAAAAAAAAAAACTATGTTCACAATAATTTCATAATCATTTTATAAAAAAATTGTATATAAAAAATTATTAAAAATTAATAATAATATGTCACTTAAAAATTGTTGTGATAATTTGGCCGACCTAGGATTACACTCCAAAAAGAAATTGTGTTAGAATTACCCAAATGTCCATAATTGGGGGGGCTGTTTTTCTGGTCAAAGTGTGGGGTGGAAGGAGATTGACGCGTTCCAAAAATTCACCGTCCCGATTGGCCCGGTGCCACTCACTGATGAAAAAGAGTAGTCTGAGTCAACGGTTGGATGGGGACTTGGGGCCCACCAAGTGATGACTGGAAAAGTGGGGTCCTTCTCATTCATTTGTTAAATTTGACTTGGACACGTAGCAGGATCCGGACCAAGCTTAGCGGGTAGACTCCGTCGGCTCATTTGGTTTTGGACCGAATCCTTTGCTTTAATGCTCAATTTATTTTTGTCCATTTCCATCTCCATCTTCTGTGGGAATTATTAATTTATTATGGACATTTGGAACGCTTCCAGACTAGTACTACCATTTATTACTACTTTTTTTTTTTTAGATCAATTATTACTACTTTTTTAATACTGTGAGATAACTTACAATTTTGGTTCAATTCTGTTTTGGATCAAATTTGAAAAAGTAAACAAATCAAGTATAAATATATTTTTTTAAAAGGCTAAATAATAATAATAATAATAGAATTAACCACAAATAAAAAAATCATAATTAAAAAAAAACCTATAATTTCTGGTAATTTTTCTATTGGCGATCCAATTTCTCTTATAAAAATTTGTTTTTATTGCTAGTATTTTTTACTCTTTGATTTGATCGGTTAGTATGAATTTTTTAATATTCTATATAAGCCCTGTAACTGATTTGAAAACATCTTATCTAATTATCTAACTGCTTTTTTTTTTTTTTTTAAAGGAGTTTCAATTTATGACGTCCGTTCCAAATGATAACTCTTTATCATCAGACCAAAACACTAATAAGTTTTTAGTGTAGGCAGAAATTGAATCTTAGATTTCTTATATAACCATTAAAGACTTTAACAGTTGAGTTATCTAGAACCCACAATTATCTAACTACTTGATCTACAATAATTAGACTCAGTTAATGATCAATAAGGTCATATTGATTGATTGTCCAAATACGATGAATTAGAAATTAGTTTGTCAAAATTTGATGTTTACGAGACAATGGACCATCGATATCAGTCTGTTCCATGATTGAATGGACCCGTTAATCAACGGATCAAACAGGAATATGTCCAATTGATTTGTTAACAACATCAATAATATATATATATATATATATATATATATATATATATAAATAATAGGAGTATATATTAGTAATATATTATATACAGTGATCCTTGTTCAACATATATTATATATATACGGTGGCTTCGCAAGCGTTCCTATCTTGGGTTCAAACTTCAATCTCTTTGGTTTGATCTATTATTTTAATACATTTTAAGTGAGAGAAGAAATTTAAACTAGAATGTTTTAGTTGGAAAAATAATTAAAAAAAACCCCATTTAACTTTTCTTATTTTTTAAGAAGAAACCCCATTTAACTTAAAGATCATTGGTCTTAACATAAAAATGGTGATAGCCACTCCAAAGTATTAATTGAGGTGGTAATTAATTAATATTGTTCTCACAATTTTTAAACACCCAAAGTTGTGTTACTCAAAAAAGTTATATGACTTAATTTAATATGCAAATTATAATTTTATAAAAGGAAAAGCAAATTAGAATATTAAAATGAAATTCAATTTAGAATTTTTTTTAAGAAGAAAGAAATAGTTGATATTATTAATGTAAACCAGTTATATTAGCTTGAAGTATAGAATGAAAATAAGAAAGAATATTCTCTATTCATACAAAAAATTCTGTTATGTTTTTGAAAAACCTAGCTAGATTATGAGCAAATTTGTAGACTTCTCTCCTAGTATGAGAGTAAAGTAATTGAGAAAAGTGTATAGTGAAGAACCTTGCATCTTCAATCAAATGATCAAAAGGAACAAGAGAAACAACCTCCCTAGCCTATGCCTTGATAGTCAATTCCAAATCTCCCTCTAAGACAACCTTCTCTAGTCCAAGTTCTAAGCCCAACTCAAGAGCTTGAGTGGCATTAAGAGCTTCAATCTCTTCCGCCTTGTATGACTGGGCAAATTGCTGAGATAAAGAGATTATAGCTGAACTTTGATAATTCTAGATAACCACACCTATACCCGATTTATTCTCATCCTTAAAAGTAACTCCGTGAAAGTTGATCTTGTACAAATCAATTGGAGGTGATCTTTCACTAAATTAAGGTTATGTGTTACCAATTAAATAAGTTATGAATTTTTAATATGTTTGTGATCTTACATGTGTTTGTGGTATGTGACTTAATGTGAATGTTACACATTTTACAAGGTGCTTTCATCATGCAAATCTCAATTACAAAAGTTTCACTCATATGATTCTCTACTAATTTGAATAAAATTCTAAAAAAAATCAAATAAAATAAATTTTTATTATTTATTTTAAGTGATTTTTTTATAGTTTTCTATATTTCTATTTTATAAAATATATATATATATATATATATATAGCATAACTTTTGCAGGTAATTTAAAACAATATTTCCCTTTTATTTTATTGTTCACTTTCGATACGATGATAAGCGGCATCTTTTTTTCTTTTTTTTTCATATCATTTTTAATTAACAAGGCCATAATGTGGGCGTATTTTAGCGATTTTTTTTTAAAATTTAAAAAACATTTAAACATAGACTTAAGCATATAGTATAAGTTAAACCCCTAGTTCATAAGCTTAATAGTGAACAATCATGCATAAAAGATAGAACTGAATTTGGCTTGATTATTAACGATTAACGAAATAAACAACAACTCATATTAGCAAATAAATTATCTATAAAATAAATAAACTAAATGAGCAGAAAAAAGGACCCTTTAAAGTCAAGTCCGAATTGCTCACTATTAGCATATATATAATAATTTGTTTTCAGCATGATCGATCATTATCATTTTCATTAATTGTACAAAAGAATGTAATGAGAGTTATACATGTTATTTATGATTTGCAGTAGTAGATCCAGATTCGTTTTCACACTCGATCGGGTGCTCGCTTCCATAACCTGGTGAATTCGAAGTCTAAGAGTCAGCGAGGTGGGCCGCATTTGTTTAAAACTTTAAAGTTTAAAGAGCAAATTAAAGTCACAAAGAGCAAATGGGTATGGGTCTTCTCCTCTATCCCATTTTTCAGCTTTCTCTGTTCAGCTTCCTTTTAATCCACACAACACAAGTTGCCCTTTTTTCTCGCTGACCATAAGTCACGTGACTTGTTATAATAGCAATCAAGTATGATTTCATTTAGTTGCTTTCCCATTATAATATCTATGCGTGTAGAGTTTTGATTATTGATTATAGGGTTCCAAATGATTGAAATTTTTTTATATAAGTTTGTAAATAAATATATCAGATTATAATTTGGAATTTATTGACAGTAAAAATAGTTTATGTGGGGTCCAAATGATTTATGGGCCAGGCCCATCTATCCGGGGAGAATCCAAAGGCCCAAGCCAAAGAGGGCTATGGCCCAAGCTCGACAAGATAGCCTATGGATACCGCCGAGGGCAATTCAGTCCTCGGCAAACCCAAAGTCCCCCCAGAAAGAGGGGTAAAAACGGTATAGGACTGAAACTTGGAAGAAATATCTAAAATATTCAGGGAAAGCTGCCCTTACTGCCATTCAATACTCTTAACCTGACATAGCCGCGTTCTTTGGCTTTTACAACCACCCCCAACGACTTTGGGTATGGGCTAATGGGACAAATATCAGCCTTGGAAATGTTGACCCTATACGTGGACGAAGGACAGTGAACACAGGTGAGTATAAAAGGAAAAATCAGTAACCTAGAGAGGGGGCTGGGAAAAATGGCCAAAAATCAGAGCCTCCCAGCCTACCTCCAGGAGAAAGACTTCATGGGTAAAGATAACCTAGACACGCACGAATACCACGAAAAACCCACCGCCTGGCGATCAAGGCCTAGCCTTTTAAACCCACGCTTTACAAATGATATTGTTTGGACCTTTTTACGTGGCGCGAACCCGATACTGTTACAGTCCGTCGCGAATCGTGTCCTTACAATTGGCGCCGTCTGTGGGGAAGGCTTGTGTGTTGGTATAGGAGGTGAGTCGATAGAGTTTCTTTGTTATTTCTAACCGTTGGTTATAGAGTTCTAGTATAAAGTTCTGCTAGGGGCTACGTTTCTTGACTAGGGGCTTGGCTGAGGAGCTAACTCCCTTAAAGCCAAAGTCCCCCGTAAAGAGCAAACTAGGCACTTGGTAGCGTTAATCGTATGGATAAACTCTAGGGGCTTGGCTGAGGAGCTAACTCCCCTAAAGCCAAGATCCCACACAAAGAGAAAACTAGGTTTTGGACAGAACCAAAGCATTGCATAGTCCTCGGACTCAAACCTATGGGAAAACCAACTACCTGGATGAGGAAAACTAGGTTTTGGACAGAACCAAGGCATTGCATAGTCCTCGGACTCAAGCCTATGGGAAAACCAACTACCTGGATGAGGAAAACTAGGTTTTGGACAGAACCAAGGCATTGCCTAGTCCTCGGACTCAAGCCTATGGGAAAACCAACTACCTGGATGAGGAAAACTAGGTTTTGGACAGAACCATTGCATAGTCCTCGGACTCAGCCTATGGGAAACCAACTACCTGGATGAGGAAAACTAGTTTTGGACAGAACAAGGCATTGTATAGTCCTCGGACTCAAGCCTATGGGAAAACCAACTACCTGGATGAGGACAGAACCAAGGCATTGCATAGTCCTCGGACTCAAGCCTATGGGGAAACCAACTATTTAAAAAAAAAAAAAAAAAACTATGGCACATAAATCTCAAAATCCATCCGAAGAGAACTCCTCGTTAACAGTTGGGTTAATCCCTTAATTGCACGGATTCCCCGGTCTACCTTCGGATCCCCAGTACCAAAGGGGTTGATGCGATACGGTGCAATATATTACCCAAAAGCACAATCAAAGTCCCTCGCTATTCGGCTACCCTCTCGGACGAATTATTTATAGTTTATCGTTCTCGGACATTGGTCTAGCATGCATCGCACAGCACTCAGCGGTTATCCCGGTTAGTTCCAAGAGTTTAATTTATTGAGGATTACCCTTGTTATACTTGATAATATTTGTGAGTTTAAACCAGTAGGAATCTGTGTTAAGGCATTTTTCTGCCCGGAATATCATTAAGGGCAAGCTTACATTTAATATTCATGCACAAAGTAGTTGTTGCAGAGAAGAAAAGTATGTATAAAGAAATAAACACATCTTTTATTAAGACAAAGGAACAGTACAGTGTACAATGAAAAGCTGAAACAAGCTTACATTAAAGCTAACTACGTAAGTAAAGAAAAATACAAGAAAATGAACATAAAGCCGAGGAGGTGGCACAGAGGAGAGGTTGGCTACTGCTTCGAGACCTTATTCCTCCTCAATGCTTTTGCACGCCCATAACTCAGGCAGCAAAAGAACCCAACTTGAGCCTCACACCGCTGAAGGAAAGGTGCAGGGAGCCGGAAGTTGAGGAGCCTTCACCAAAAATTTGCCTGCAACAAGGCAGAGGCGCTGATGGCGGAGAATCTTTCTTCTGACACACCAAAATTCTGGCATGAACAGAACCTGCTTCGGATTTTGACTAAAAGGGGGAGAAACACCCTTTCCCCTCCGTCGAAACGGAATGTTCCCTTGAATTTACGCCTCCTATGCCCGTACCTCACTACTTTGAGTCTCAGGAGGACACGGCGCCTCCGTGGCGGATAGAGTTCCTTTTCCCCAACCCTCGCCTCAAACATGATATACTAAGGGAGGAAACTGAAGGATTTGCACGCAGGTAAGGCAACTTTCTCTCCTATTTATTTAAAAAGATAAGGTGGTGGCATTTAATTCACGCAGCGTCCCAAGGAACGCTACAGACAAAATGTCTCTGGCTCGATTTCCCACGCCATCTGCAACCATGAGATTAAAGGAGTCTCGTGAAGGCGCACCTCGAACACTGGGACGCCAAAAAGTACCGCGTGACCAAAGACTACGGAAATACCTCTTAATTTGTGGGCCCAGTAAACTTGCGGCCCAGGCCCGTTCTGCATAGGGGCCTAGGGACAGAACCAAGGCATTGCATAGTCCTCGGACTCAAGCCTATGGGAAAACCAACTATCTAGATGAGGAAAACTAAGTTTTGGACAGAACCAAGGCCTTGCATGGTCCTCGGACCCAAGCTTATGGAGAAACCAAGTACAAAAAAGAGAAATTACAAGTTTTGGACAGAACCAAGGCCTTGCATGGTCCTCGGACCCAAGCCCCAAGCCTGGATGGGGAAACCAAGTACAAAAAAGAAAAATTACAAGTTTTGGACAGAACCAAGGCCTTGCATGGTCCTCGGACCCAAGCCTATGGGGAAACCAAGTACAAAAAAGAAAAATTACAAGTTTTGGACAGAACCAAGGCCTTGCATGGTCCTCGGACTCAAGCCTATGGGGAAACCAAGTAAAAAAAAAAGAAAGAAAAATTACAAGTTTTATAACTGCTCGGATGGGAAAAGTCCCCGGCTCAGATACTGTAAAATGTTAAGGCCAATAAAAGTGTTAGGATGATGGTGGGGCACTCCACTATTCGGTAGCCTAAGGGGGCTGTTCATTTTTGCGGGTGATATGTCTTCAAACGATTACTTCCTACACCGCATAGAGCATCCAGTTCTAATCTCGGCATTTTTTCGGGCAATTACCGTTATTCATAGGTACGCATTGCTAGTTCAAGCAATTCTGTTAAAGTTGTGGTGACTTCTTTTTATTAGCAAGTATTTTGGCCTTAGTTGTCATCGATTCAAATGCTATATTATTGTGCTGAGCAGCGTTTGCAAATTTGTAAAAACATAGAGACAGAGCATGCGAAGTAAAATAACAACAATTTTTATTAATATGAAAAATTATTACAACGTACAAAGAGGGGCTCAAACAAGCCTATACAAAAGGTGAGCTGCCGAAAGCAACCCTAACATTCGCAGTACAGATAAGTAAACAGCCAAGTGTCTTTTAAACTCGTCTTCAAAGTCTCTCCAATTTCTGCCTCAGTATTGCTCATATCGAAAGAAGAACCTTCTTTGGAAAAAGATGAAGGAGAAGGAAGAAGAATTTGAAGGAGAAGGAGGAGAAGAAGAGAGAAGAGATGAAAAGAAAGAAAAAGGAGCAAAAGAGGGAGAAAGAAAAGCACCAGGATGGAACTGGTGCTGGGAAGACTAAGAAAGGGAGGCAAAAGGAGGCGCCAGTGAACGAAGAGAGGAAGAAGCAGGGGCACTTAGTCCCTGCCTCGATCCTGACTCCTAACACACTGGAGCCGTATTAGGTATGCTCATGAGAGCGCGGTTAGTACTGATGATGGGTGTTCTCGACTCAGTCACGCCGAAAGTTTGACGTGACGAGTCTCTGCTTCGGATTTTGGCTGAAAGGAAGGTAAGACGAATCTTAAGCCTCCGCCATCCTTGCCCTGACCGAGTCATTTCGAGCTTTATTAGAACATGACGCTTTGAGGAGGGGTATGGTTTTTTCATCATTTGTTATGGTGAATGTACTGTGATTTAGTGTATAACTACTGGGTTAAGTAAACGCTAAGGGAGGTAAAGGGTTTCAAATCTCAGAAAAATAAAAGGGTCTCTGCACGAAAGTGATAGCCTCCTACTTGTCTTCTTATAGGAAGAGCAAAACGGAAGGCATTAAATTCGTTCAGGTTTCCAAAAGAATCTGAAAACGAAGATGTGTCTGTTCCATTTCTCCGTCTCGTCAGACGAACCGTCGAATGTAAATGAGTCTCGTAAAGGGAAGTCATTTAAAGCGTGTTTTGAATAATCAAACGACGAAAACGCGTCAGGAGTAAAATCAAAAAACGCCTCGTAGATCAGTATATTTCTTGGACAGACGGAAAACCGTCAGCATTAATGAAGGGCCGAATTAAAGGAGCCATCATAAAAGCTCGGCATTACCAAAACCCCCTTTCCAACCAAGAGGTTGGACAGCCGGGTTTTGAGGGGCTATTGTGGGGCCCAAATGATTTATGGGCCAGGCCTATCTACCCGGGGAGAATCCAAAGGCCCAAGCCAAGGAGGGCTATGGCCCAAGCTCGACAAGATAGCCTATGGATACCGCCGAGGGCAGTTCAGTCCTCGGCAGACCCAAAGTCCCCCCAGAAAGAGGGGTAAAAACGGTATAGGACTGAAACTTGGAAGAAATATCTAAAATATCCAGGGAAGGCTGCCCTTACTGCCATTCAATACTCTTAACTTGACATAGCCGCGTTCTTTGGCTTTTACAACCACCCCCAACGACTTTGGGTATGGGTTGATGGGACAAATATCAGCCTTGGAAATGTTGACCCTATACGTGGACGAAGGACAGTGAACACAGGCGAGTATAAAAGGAAAAATCAGTAACCTAGAGAGGGGGCTGGGAAAAATGGCCAAAAACCAGAGCCTCCCAGCCCACCTCCAGGAGAAAGACTCCATAGGTGAAGATAACCTAGACACGCACGAATACCACGAAAAACCCACCGCCTGGCGATCAAGACCTAGCCTTTTAAACCCACGCTCTACAAATGATATTGTTTGGGCCTTTTTATGTGGCGCGAACCCGATACTGTTACGGTCCGTCGCGAATCGTGTCCTTACAGTTTATTTTATAATTAAAAAAATTATATATAATTTTCAACCATTTAAGCTTGGTGAATTTAGTTTTTATAATTAAGTTCTTACATAAAAATTATTTTATTTAATTAATTCAAATGATAATTTAATTATTAATTATTAGGTTGGTTTGTGAAGGGACAGTTGTTTTAATACTAGTGGTGTTTAAATTATATATGGTAAATTGGTAATAGAATAAATTTATTAAGTAGTTCATGAAAAAGTTTAAGAAAATAAATCAAGTTTGAACATATCATATAGCTTTAACCTAGGCTCAAGTTTGATTTGTGTTCAAAATAAAATTTAATAAACAAGTTTTTTTTTTAAATATAAAAAAAAAAACAAAAAAAAAACTAATAAACAAGTTCTAAACTTTCAATACTTAACTCGACTTAACTTTATGAACCTAATAATTTTGGGGTAAATCAGGTGCTTGCTTATGAATTTCAACTATATATTCATCTACTTTTTTATTTATTTAATTAAAAAAACATAAATTAGAATATTCTTTCACCAAAAAAATAAAACAAAAACTTTTCGTTGGGTGACAAATTCATGAAAGTTACGTAAATCAACAGATTACCGATTAAATTCAAACTTTATGGTTGTTATATTATTTATATAGATTCAACTTTTATTTTTCACTTCATTCTCAAAAAAAAAAAAAAAAAAAAAAAAAAAAACTTATATTTTCACTTAAGAGGTATCATTCAAATTTCTCAAAAAAAAAAAAAAAAAGAGGTATCATTCAAGATTCAACCTTGATAACTTGACTCTACTTAGGAGTAGAATTCATGTGACCGAAGAATTTAGTACTTTCTAAAGACATATTAATAACTTCACAATAATGCTAAACAATTGTTCATGAATGTGTGCATTAATTTGTTGGTTTTGTTTCTTTTTCGCTTTTGATTTTTATGTGGAAGAAGAATGAAAAAGAGGGGCGGCAGCCTAAAACTGAAGTAAAGATAGATAGATATGTTCAAAGAGATATGGTACACAAAAAGTGAGAAAGAAGTCCCCTAATGACTAGTGTGCATGGAAAAAGAACAGGAACAAAAACGTGGTTCAATTAATTTAGTTCTTTCTAGTCATTTACAAAGTTGCATGTACTGTTAATCGGTGTTATTTTAATTTAGAAAGTGACTGCAGCTAATTGCCACTAGACAGCGTTCTGTTCCTCTTTGATTGCCATAACAATCGTTTTAAATCTCTCTCTCTCTCTCTCTCTCTCTTATATGCAGAATTTGAATTAAGAACGACAAAATTCATTGGTCATTGTTTGAAGGCCTAATTCTTATTTTTCTATTAAAAAAAATGATTAATAATTGTGGCAACAGAGAAAACATGGTGACATATGGGCCACATCTCAATTGTTGTTTAAACATTAAAACCCCGTTGAACTTACAAGACATGGGCCCCTAGATACTGCAGAGAATCTAAAGAAGGCACGGGCCATAAGAAAAAATAGTCTTTCCCCAAAAGCGTGGTGACATTACTAGCAATTTGATTGGATTTAAATGTGATTATTAAATTTTTTTGTATCTTTATCATCATGTACACTAATATTTATAAATTGATATGACAATAAATATGATTAATATCACTTCAACAATATAATAAATAATAAATAAATATTAAATTATATTTTTATGATTTATCGCACGTTAATTTGTAAAACGTATATAGTAAAATTTATAGTATCCCTGTAATCAATTTTTTCCTTGAAGAAAAAGATAAAGTTTATAAGTGTTTAAACTACCTTAATAGTTAAAATACTCATTCTAAGGTGGGTTTGATTTAGCACTTTTTAAGCATGAATTCGTTATTGTTGCCTAAAATATGAGAGAGAGAGAGATTAATTTGAAGTGCACACCGTAGACATACTGTCCAAAATGAGCATCACAAAGATAATATTTGTTTTATTTAATTTATATATATAGAATTATTATCAAGAGTTTCTTAACTCCGTGGTATTATCTACTCTCATTTAAAATAAAAAATTATAGTTTGAACCTTTCCTCCTCATTATTAGTTATAACTATCTAATAAAATTAATAATATAAAACTTATATAAAAGTATTCATAAAAAGCTTTATATAAAAGATTGGCTTAAGGAATAAAAAGAATTAGATTCTCAAAAAAGAAAGAAGTAATAAAACGAAATTAGAGAAGACTCAGATTACTATGACTAAGGGCACACGTTTCAGCTTTGGAAGTTGAATAAATAAAAAAAATAAAAGCCAGATTTAAAGATAACTAAGAAAGATATAAGTAGAAATTTAAAAAGAAAAAAAAAAAAAAAATCTAAGACTTAAGACGTGCAAAGCCCTTTTTTTTTTTTTTTTTTTTTTTTTTAATCACATTCTAGAGTCTTGAACTTATAACTAAATATTTAATTGTACAATTTATGGACCGCTTGGTCGAAAAGATACGTTTCAGACACATTTGATTTTCATGTTTGAAACGAGGGACAAACGTGTACGCTTTTATCCTAAGTTGATGCATCGTTTTCAACGCTTTCAATTAATATATTTCAAATATTAAAAAACTACTATATATGTTGTATAAACAACCATCAGAGTCTAAAATAATACTCAATAAAATCACTCCTGTCAACGTTCAAACTATTTTCTCTGAAGATTCAAATCACTTGGATGATCATTTTTATTTTATTTTATTTTTTATTTATTTTTGAGAGAATGACCAGTTACGCTGTAGGAAAATAGCAATCTGTTTCCAAAAGGAGCTTTACGCTGTAGAGCTGTATTAATTGCTATACATATTGAATTTTAAGGATTAATATAATATAAAAGGAGGTAAACAAAAAAAGCCACCATCCCCTGTCAACCCAACTGTAAACTTGTCCTCCCACTTTTTTCATTAGTCTTGTCCTTCAAACTAATGGAAGAGCCATACCAAACTCATGTGACGAGACTAACATGTGTCCGTGTTTAATCCAAAACGTATCCTTTTAGGTATAGAGGAGGCAAATATTTATGCAAGGTACTACTGTACGCCCTAGAAAAAGGGCTAATTATATTTGCGCTTATATATTAAAAAGATTAGTTAAGGTGTAATTGAAATTTTTCATAATTTCTTATAAATCTAAAATATATTTATTAAATATTTGATATGAGACTCAACAAACACGTCCGTAACAAACACACTAAGACACAATTTGAAGTATCACTCAAAACCTTATGTGTTGGTTTGAGATATTTATTAGAAGATAGTTTCATAGAGAATAATGTCTAAATGAGTAAATGTACATCCATCTTGTCATCTTGTGGACTAGTTCTCATAAAAGCTTGGTCGAAATTTTCAATTATAACCGCAATGCTAACACAGTAGAAGTGGCTTTTGAAGGAAGAGAAGAGACGTGAGTCTAAACACAAATCTTCAAAAACTTGAAAAGAGAAAGTAAAAAAGGGACCTCGATCCATTAAGGCACAGCCGCATCTTATGAGCAGATGTGAACGCAAATGATATATGAAGTCTTTATGTGCTCAATAAATGTCTTCCATAGACCACCATACCAATGTGACATAATTTAATTTGCACCTTTTGCAAGCCAACATATATTACGAACAAGTCATTCATCATATTAAAGCAATATTATAGTTATATATGGTTTTCAACACATAAAATTGACACTCCAAGTATTAAAAGTAAACGTTTTAGGTATTATTATCACCAAAAAAAAAAAAAAAAAGCTTTAGGTAAAAGTAAACCATATTTAAGTTCTTAACGGTCAGCAAATTATCATTATGTCAGCAGATTTATCGTTGTTTAAATTAAATATGATGACATAGTATGAACAAAGGATTCCATTAAAGAAATTTCGTTGATTAGATAATACCAAAATTCCCATACAAAATGCTGTTGTTCGTTGCATAGCACAACTTTGACGTAGACAAAGCGAAATAGTTCACACTCACAAAAAACAAGTCATACACTTCAACGATTGGCACCGACATGTGATGTGATCACTGATCTCCAAGAAGATTTGGATCTCAGCCGACAGAGGAGCACAGGGCATAGAGTACGAAAACAAAATTTCTCTATTATATATATATTTTAATTTAAGAGTTTAATAAATTTAGCATAGCGGCCCAATGAAATTCAAGCTTGAGCTAACTCCGCTCTGGTACTGGTTGACTAAAATGGATTAATATATCATTATAATGCATTAAGAAACTCCATACCAAACACGCATGAAGTTTGTGGCTTCACGTTTAAAGTAATGCCTAAGAAAGTAGGTATTATCCTTTTATTATTATTATTATTATTTTTTTTTTTTGAGAAAGTATTATCCTTTTATTATTTAATTTGAAAGGTTTGCATGTTATTCATACTTTTCAATTTCATTCAACATGTCTCCCCTTTTTTTGGGGAAGGGTTGATTTTCTACTTGTTCACGGTAGTATGATCCATTAACTAATAGAATTTTGTCAAAAAAAACAAGAAAATTCTTGTCAAACTAATTAAGATAACTTGTAACATTACAGATTGTGTAGATTTGGACAATGAAAATGTTGTGTGGGTGTATATTCTACCTTGGGTATGTAAGTAGTAGGTCAATCTGAATGTATAGATAAGGCCTATAAATTGAATTCGTTTTCTTTTATTCCTTATTTTTCCCCTTCTAAAATCATTTGTATGGAATCAATAACTAGCTTTCATGAGATAGTTTTTTTTTTTTTTTTTTTGGAATTTAATATGTAAAAACTAAAAACCCTAACACTTTTTTGTGTTGCGGTGGAAACAAGAACAAATCCTCACACTCTCACCTGCAAAAATCTAAAGAGCATAATATAATAATATTCCAGATCCAAAACCAAGTAACGATTTAGTACAGTGATCGATAACAAAATACTAAATAACACTGAAATGTAGACAAACTAATAATTGAAATTCAACTATATATAGAACAAGTAATCTAATTAGCTTGTTTTAAACTCCCACAAGTTGGAAGCATTATGCCAAAAGTACTACTTTTTGGCGATTCGATTAGTGGATATATAAAATATCAAGTAGAGAGCTCGATCACATTCGGTTTGATAAGTAGGCTAGGGCCCGTTTGGTACATATATTTAAAAACATGTTTTTAATTTTTAAATAATATTACACGTATTTCCACACACTTTTTCACTCACCATATTTCCAAAAAATATAAACAGTATTACTAGAATAACATTACCAAATGGCCCAGTATCTGTGTATTTCTTTCTTCTTCTTTTTTTTTGTGTGCAAACATTGTGTTCCTTATTATATACGCACTGCTCCAGGGATTCCTATTTCACTTGTTAAACATGTGAAAGCACAACTCTCTCTCTCTCTCTCTCTCTAGGATTCTTATATATATAGTAGCTAGCACATGTCAAATATGTCATCTCAATATTTCAACCAAATATATTTAATTGGCCAGCAGGTTGAGTGGGACAGATTTTGGCTTAGCTTCAACCTACAATCCTTAAAAATGGTTGACAATGTTTCAACATTTTGGATCATGATTTGAATTTTGTGATGCAGTCTAAACTCTAAAGTATTATTTAAAGATTCCAAGTCGCAAAAGTTCTCCATTTGATCAACTTGCTCACATGCTTGTTTATTTCTTTACCTAAACCTTTCCGCTTCACATTATACAGCACAAGAGAGAGAGAAGATAAAGCTGCGCATTTATGTAAAGAGGCCTATTTCCAAAACGGTTGGTTGCCTCATATATTTATTTGCTGACCCATTGTGAACTGCACGTTCAGTCTGGGCTAGTTTGGTAGATGCAATCACCGCCATTGAAAAAAATTCAAGGAGATGAACTAATTCATTTTTGGTCTCTCTTCTACCAAACTCAGCATTTTCGTCTCTGTTTGGTAAGAAGAGGGAATTGAGAATTTAGAATTGAGGTATGCTAGGATATTACAAATTTATTTATTATACCCATTTGATATGGAATGCAGAAGCTTCAAGATGTAAAACATGTTACACGTCTATTTATAAAGAACAAGAAACAAAACACGTGAAAATAACCTTAAATTCACGAGGGTTCCTTGAATCCACAAGGAGAAAGAGTTTGGAATCCACTAAAAACTAGAAAGACAAAAGTCTGAATTTTATTGATTGAATAATTGTTCAAAAAAAAAAAAACGTGTACAGACTTAGGAGCCTATATAAGGGCTTCGTAAAACTTGACAGAAAAGAAAATATATTTTAAAATAACTCCTAATTAATACCTAACCATAATAATAAATACTTTGAATACTTCATCTTCTTTGTATTCTTACCAAACTTAAAATTCATCAATTGGGCAATTTGAACTTCTTGTCCCTTAATCTTCATGGCCAATAATAATCTTGTATTGTATACGATAAGATTTCTTCACAATCCAAAGGATAAAATTTGATAGCAAACATCTTTTTCATCATTGGCCATGAATGAATTTTGCCTTTACCATGTCGGATTCTATTAGATTGTACTCGTTTCCACCAATGTAAGACATACTCACTAAGTTTATACAAAGCAAGTCCAATTTTCTCTCATAATAAATATTCTCATAATCAAATAAATCCGCTAGATCAAGTAACCAATCAAGGAAATCTTCTTTATAAAAATAAATTAAAACTTGCAATTTTTCTATAAGGTCTATATGAAATTCACTTACCAATAGGTTACCCGTGAGTTATGTCTTCACAGCAGTTATTCCTATTGTATGGGGAATGGCCCCAGGCCCATTGAACCTTGGGCCCAAGCCTTATAGTACAGCACGTTATCCCATTCCCGTCGGACCTTCGATCTTGGTCTGAATGCGCTTCAAGGCCCTAACTGAGCCCAAGTATCGAGTTGAGCCCATCTTGTCTTAAGCATACCAGAGGCAAGCACCAGCCGATCAACGTTAACTTGATCGGGGGTGTGCTTGTTCGGGACAGCCTGTATTCTCGGCAGTCTGATATTGCCTTGGGGAATGCCGTTGCCGAGTAGTCTTTTGGAGGTCGGAACCAGTTCCAATGCCATTACCACTGTTCTTAACAGAGCATATTCGTGTCAAGAATAATTAATTTGGACCCCACCCGCACGAGTGAGACCAGAAGATAATCATAACGCATCCACCCACCTCAAGCTATAAATAAGAGGATGGAATAGGAAGAGGTGGCTAGCAATTTTGGGAATTTTGGGCAGAGAGAGAGAGAGTATTGAAAAACAAGGGGACTGAATAGCACAAAGAGCAAAGCAGGTGTGTTTATTGGGATTTAAGGAAGTTGTAGTGACATTTGGGGTGGAACTGCCCTTAGTAGGAAATACTTGACCCGCTCTATAAGTAAATTGTGAGCCCAATCTTGGGCCTGGTCCATTAGGACGAGGTTGGGTACGCACACCTATTGTTTCCATGCCCTAATGATGACATCCTAACAAAGATATTTGTGAGTGCTAGCTATACGTCATGTAATTATTGCTAAGTTTTTTGTCACTGGAATTGCTACCGTCTCATACGTCAACCACCAGATCAGGATAAGTAAGGCTCTGATACCAACTAATGTTGCAGAAGCCTGAAGAAAGCATACACGATGCTCTCTTTGATGGATAGAAACTAAACTGTTAGTTTCTAGGTAGTAAAACTTGAATCCACGAGGGGATAAAACTGTCATCCACCAGAAAAGAAAATTGACAAAACGTTTGTATTTTATTGATAATAATCTAAAAATTAAATTTCCTTTAGAGCCTACAATGTGTTTAAATAGTAAAAAAAAAAAAAAAAAAAAAAAAAACGAGAGCAACTAGAAACTCTAAGGCGGCTATGAAAGCATATAAAACCCTAATTTGATTGAAAAACACCTAAAACAAGAAAATAAATCACATAAACCAAAAATAACAAAAATTACATAAAAATACTAAAGTTAAATAATTACAAAAATTAAAAATTAAATTGTGTCCTACATTAGACCCCTCCACTTGAAACAAACTCATCCTTAAGTTGATGGTCAAAATCTGAAATCATCTGCTCCAAATAAACAAATACTTTGAATGCTTTAATGACTTGATCCAGTTTTGAAACTTGAATTTTTCATAAAGTGTAGCATAAAATATATTCTCATCTACCTTCAATTTATTTGCAACATCAATCAACAAAGGACTGATAATAAAATTAAATTTTTTTACTCCAAGAAAATCAACATATTGTGTAGTCATTTTCAACAAATCAACCAAAACATGAGGATTGTGAGTTGTGAACTTATCCTCATATTTAACCTCAATTGGATCTTCCACAATATTCTCAACAATTACCATCTCTTGATTTCTGTCATTATCCACAATCAGCTCAACCTTCTTTTCTTTGACCTCTTCATCAAGTTTTTGGTAAGTGGTATCTTCAATCTTCAATTCAATAACTTATTGCAAGTCTTGATCTTTTTTAACCACTTCAAAATTTTCTTTAGAAATACGCTGTAATAACGCCTTAAAATGTATACGTATTATATATTTATGTGGGCGTTATCTCCTTATTACAATGCTTAATTTGTATAATTAAGACATAATTTGCATTAGTCCCTATTATTTATCTTTACATAACTTCTTGAATAAGATTTCATTCATTGTGTGTAATTTTTTGCTTTTAAGAAATCATGGAGAAAGATGAGTTTACAGGAGTTTATGAGAGAATGGAGGGCAAATTAGAATTAAAGTGAAGGTAAAGGACCATGTTTAAATGTCTAAGGAGGTGCAGCTGGAGTGCTTGGGTCATGTCCCATGTTTGGAAGCTTCAAATAAGGAAAGAAATCAAAGAGGAAGAATCTGAAAAGGAAAAATCAGATTTGAGCACTGATCAGTATTTTTAGCATATCTTTCTCCTCAAAAATCCAATTAACACAAGGCCAACTGGGTTGGAACCTTGACTTAAATATTTACAACTTTCTAGTTTTGATTTTTTTGAAATTCATAATTTTTGATTCCTGAAATTAACTCACAAGTTACTGCTGTAAATCTGGACGAAAATTAAAATAGTAAACGTTTTATTTTCTTTGGACATTTTAATGTTACGATTTTAAAGGGAGGCTAGTAGAACGAATTTTGGAAAGAAAACCTTGTATTTTCCTTTCTCTAATGGCAGCCTAAACTCTTTGCTAGGACTAGAGATTATGTTTCTTTTATACAGTATAAATATTCAATGTGATTCTTTCTAGGATTTTATCAACAATATATTTGATTGTTCAGTTAGATTTCTTTTGATGTATTAGTTCTTCCGTGCTTTTAGTAAGTTCAAATATGTTTTTCTTATTGTTTAGATGAATATCTAATAGTTTCAAATGGAAATTAGGTTTTAAAGTGAATGAGTTTTTTTGAAAACTTTTCTAACAGCATTATTAGTCTAGGTTATTATGCGTTCTTGAATTGTCTCAATTCAACCGAATCATAAGTATTTAATTATATAAGAACAATCAATTATGAAATATATAATTTCTTAGATCACAAAGAATTTCATATCAATATAGGGAAACACCCCGATGCCCTAGTATTTACATTATTGATTTAAATAAGTTTTTATTATTATTTTTGTTAACAATCACCTAGCAAAAGTACTTTTCTTCTTCACCCAAATTGTTATTTAATTATATTGTCTTTGAATTTACCCTGCTCCTTGTGGTTTGAACTCGATACTCTGAGAATTATATTATATTGTCTTTGTTGCCTCTTTTCACGAAATTGCTGATTCTCATCACGAGTCTCGTTACGAAACTCGAGGAGCTCAACCCTAGTGACGATTGGGTTGTTGACGTCGTCACTGCCGTCATTGTTGTGGTGGTCACCGTTTCGCTAGTTAGCCATTAGACTAAGGTATGTCAAGACTCTGATAACAACTGATATGGGATGCGGAAGTGTTAAGAAGCAAAACACGTCTACTTCTAGAAAACAATAAACAAAACACATTTGCTTCTGAAAATAATCTCGAAACTACAAGAGTTCCTTGAATCCACAAGGAAAAAGAGTTTGGAATCCACCAAAAAATAAAAAGAAAAAAGTCTGAATTTTATTGATTGAATAATTGTTAAAAAAAAACGTGTACAAATTGGGTCTATTTAAAGACCCCGTAAAACTTGACAGAGAAGAAAATATATTCTAAAATAACTCCTAATTAATACCTAACCATAACAGGAACCAAATTTGACCTAAAAAAAAATATTTAAAACACCTATAAATAAGGAAATAATACCATAAACCTAAAATAACGTTTTTACATAAAAATACCAAAATTAAATTTTAGATTATGTCCTACGTCACCATTTTACAAACTAAAATGTTCATTTTTAAATAATAATAATAAATATCAATCAAATTTATTATCATCAAGGTTGTTGGGATCTTACGTAGGATCGTGGGAAGTAGATGAAATCGTGGGAAGTAGATGAAATCGTGGATCGTAGGATCAGATTGTAGATCGTAAGATCCTACTTATTTTCAGATTTAAAGCAAAAAATATATTGTTAATAACTTTGTATGTTGAACAATCACATAAGTTTTGAATTCATCTATAAAAAAGCTAAGATTTGCATCATCTAATGTAATTTGCATGTCATACATCACTACGTCTATACTAACAAAACAAATATATTTAAGTTTTGACCCAATGTATCTAAAAAGTTCAATAAATGTCTAATTGGCAACCAAATACCAAAATGTTTATCAACACATATGGAAAATATTTTCCAAGTTTAAAATGGAAAATAAGTTTGAAAATGGAAACTAGCTAACTACAATATGAAATCCAAAAGTAAGATGAATATTATGGTGAAATGAACATTTAATTATTCTTATTCTAAGGCTTTTATAACCACCGTCCTAAATTATCTATGTAGATATTGTATATTTGTATACTAGAACTGCGAAAGACATTAAGATACAACTTCACATTCAACTATTCAATTTATACTACTTAGAAGCAATTACAGAGTATGCTAAAAAAAAATCAATTAATCAATATACAAATACAAGCATAACAGATAAAATTATATATATATATATATATATATATATAAACATTTTAGTAATATTAGAACACAAATTAGCATATTAATCAAACAAATTTAATACCATTATAGCTTAAAAGGCAGCAAAGCCAACATCAAATTCTTCATTTAGAAATGATGAAGCATTCCTTCATTTTGAATACATGTGAACTAGAAACTAAATCTAAAAGACATTTGCTTAGGTTAACATAATTTTATTTAAAAAAAAAAAAGTCATATCATCACAACATGGAAAAATAACAACCCTTAGAGATTCATCAAAACAAAAAAATTTATCCCATAAAAAAATAAAAATTTAAATTAAATTTATGTTTTGGTAGGATCGGTAGGATCTCATACGATCCTACAATCCTATACAATCCTACTTATGATTCTATCATTTTTACGATCCTAGTGTGATCCTAAACGTTTTGGTGAGGTGAGATCGTATAGTTGTGCGATCCTATGATTCAGATCGCGATTTTGACAACCATGATTATCATGTTGTAAGGACTAGAATTGTGGCCCAAGCCCACTTAGAACAGTATGACCTAACACAACAAGCCCAAAACAATAGATTTGTAAAAGAATGGGTTTAATGAGCCAGCTACACTGCTAACGTAATTCAGACTTGAAAACAATTGGGCTAGCGTTATTAATATAAGTGTAAGAGACGCAAATTTAGACTAAAATCTTCCTCGGGCAAGTCCGAGGAGGAGTTATTCATTAAAAGATCAATGTTGTTCCTTTTACAATGAGATTCTGTATTTTCTTCCTTTCTCTCTCTTAGTGTCAAATGTCCATCCCCATTTTTGTGGAGATCCTTTCCTCATATAGTCCCCCTCATTGCATCTCAGCCCTCCACCTATACGATTCAAGGAAATCATTTGGATACTTGTCCCATCAAGATTTTTTTGGAGGTGGTAGAGAGGGCTGTGAACTATGAAGACACCGTTCAGGCGTCTTTTCCTCATAAATGTGGCCAGTTCAGTTAGTGCAGTGCATTAAATGTGGAGGTAGCAATCACCTTCTCAGATATTTCCTCTTTCCGTTGCTTGCACGACTCTATTGTCTTTCCTAAAACTTTACTTTCTGGTGTAGAAAATTACTTAAAGTATTTTCAAGGTGTCTTTGCTCCTTGGGATCCTCAATTGATGGACCAATTCGCCTTTTCTCCTCAGACCTCTTATTCACGTGTCAGATTTTGGTTCGCACATATATGGATCTTTGATCATCCTCAGACGGGCCCAAGGCCAAAAAATGTGCTTGGATCACTTACTCCTAGACACGTTATTTTATATATATTTTTATAATAAAATTGATAATAATTTTAATATTTGACCCCACAATGTAAGAAGATAAGCATCATTCACTGTACTTCGGAAATACATAAGAATTACTCAAAATAAGAATTACTCAAAAGAAGACAACAAAATTGAGCATTAAACATATAATTGTTTAATGAGATTCTCTCAATGTAATACAACCATTCCAAAGCTGCTCATAGGCAATGGAAAATATCAATGCCAAGCTATTTTGAACACCTTAACTGTCTCATCGGTAAAACACACATCCAGATAAGCTAATTTTGCAGCCCATAATATAATCAAATCGGTTTTTTTTTTTTGGTAACTATGTGCAAAAGATCCTCATCTCTTCTATCCCTAATTTTTTCCTAAGGAATTAATAGCAAGATGGTCCTAGTTCCCCCTCTTTCGTAATCACTGTCCTTTTAATACTAAGTTTTATTCAGCAAAAACAAACCCAAAAAAAAAAAAAAAAAAAACCAAAATTTGTAGTTGAAACATTTCCAAATTCTTTGGCAAGACTGCCATAGTAAGCACGATCTTGATAAGAACAAAGGTACACGACGAAGTAAATATATATAGAAAGGTAAAACGAAACAAAAGAGGTAGTACGAAAGAGAACAAGTGATGATGCTGTCATAGTTCTAAATAAAGTGACCGATGGACTAGGTCCTTTTGGTAATAATATTATCTAATCTAACTAGTATATTTCATTCAAATCGCCGGACCTGATTGTTTATTTTTCTATCTTAGTCCTTTGATCAGCTTTCTATCAATTGCCAGTGAAGACATCGTTATTACACTAACAAATGTGTATAAGACTCCAAGAAATGTACCTTTTTTCTTCTTCTTCTTTTGCTTAGTCAAGGAAATGTACTTGGTAAACAATAATCCGTTCAATTTGTGCATAGGATATTGCCAGTAAAGAGACCAAATATATTAGAGAAAAGTGGCAGGTTGGAATGCCATCCCTTTCATTCATTGGATTGAAGATCACTCGTCCACTTGTGATGTTTTCACCATCTGCTTCAAGCTTCAACTTGGGCTTAAGCATCCATGATAATGATGCCCATCAAAACCCAAGCCCAAATACTATGAAACGTTTCGGCCACAAATGAAGAAATTAATTTCAATGTCAAGATTTGTCAAAATTAAGATATTTAACCCCCATTCACACGGGAAACAATCTAGAGATTTGTTTATTTCCCAAGGAGACTTATAGTGACTTGACAAAAATATAGTCCCCCATCCAACAAGTGACTTGCAACTTAGTATCCTACAAAATATAGGGAAAAAAAAAAAATAAAGAATATCAAATGGTCAATATGAAATCATAATGGTAGCTCCTTACATAAGGAAAAGGTTTTTCTCCTTCAAACTCCTATATGTTTTTCTAGGACAAAGTTTGGTAACAAACTTCATTGTAGATTAAGACTATAATTGCACTCTTTTTTTTCTTTTTATTTATTTTTTATTTATTTATTTTTTTTATTGGAGGTAAATTTTAACAAATCCATCATCAAATTATATTTTCTTTATATATCCTTTATCCTTGCAAAATTCAAAAAGATTAAAGATTAATAACTATGTTATCAATCAAATGTTTAAATTTTGAGTTTTTATAGTACAAAAATATACATAACAAATAAATTTATAAATTGAATCGTAAATAACATTCGATTGACATTAAATTTGAAATATGTTTTAAGAACATAAAAAATATGCAATTCAATAGTTAAATTTTCAAAATATGTAGTCATGTTAATTTATTTAGTGAGAATTATAGTCTTAAGCTACAATTAAGTTTGTAACTAGACTTTGTCTTTTGCCTTTTCTTTTTTTTTTTTAAAATTTTTTTTATCGAAAGTGAATTTTGAAAATTTAAATGTTGGATTGCATGTTCTTATGATGTCTTCCATGCTTACAAAAATTCAAGAAAATCAAAAATCAATAGCTATACTATCAATAAAATCTTTAAATTTCAAGTTTTTATAATCTAAAATTATGTATAAAAAGTAAGTGTATTGATTGAATAGAAAATATCTAATTTAAATGAAATTTGATATGTGTATTAAGAACATAAATAACATGCAATTCAACGGTTAAATTTTCAGAATTTACATCAAATCCAAAAACATGCAAGGAGTTTGAAAAGTTTTTCTCCAAACCTTGTCCTTTACATAATTACAAAGTAAACTAAATCGTTTTGGAAATTATATATTTCCACACCAAGTAAATCCTCAGAGTTGCATCCATTATTACCAAAAGAGAACAAACGGCATACTTGGGGTTTGAACATGTCCACTACAACGAAGGCTGGTGTTCAAGGTAGAAGTGCATATGACAAGACATACTTATGCAGATAAGTAACGAGTCATCCAAGACTGGAAGCGAGACCAAGCCAGCTCAGCCGAAGCTTCATCCTCATCAGGCAATCCCATGCCCTTCCTCCTCTTCAGACCTTCTGGAGACCTGTTCATGAATGCATGTGCATTGCCTGGATAAATGTGTACCTCATATGGAACTCCTGATGCTTTCAACTTCTCCTCCAAAGCCTTGGCAGCCTGAAATTCAATATTTAAAGACAACGAGTATGCAAAACCAAGAAAAAAATAGACCTCTCTCTCTCTCTCTCTCTCTCTCACAGAAGCTTCCATTCAAATTTTTTAGTGATCACTATTCTAGCAGTACCATCAATCATAAATTACACATTACCATCATTCATTTTTTCTGAGTTAAATTTGAGGTTTATGAGTTTACTGTGTATCCTAATTTAGGGACGGAGCCAGGATCCCAAATGAGAGGGAGTGGAAGTATGAAACCTTTTTTTTTTTTTTTTATAAAAAAAAAAAAAAAAAAAAAAAAAAAAAAAGCAAAAAATGAAAAGTCATAAGAGAAAGAGAGAGAGAAAAACAGACGAGAAAGAAAGTGGGTGTGGGTGATATATCACAAGCATGACGACCTCAACGGCGATGTATCATGTAGGGTGGCATTGTGTGTGGCTTGTACTGCTATGCACTCGAAGCAAAAAGAGGAGAAGAGACTATTTCTGTTCAATTGATATCAATATCATAGTTTTAAGAATTAAACTAGTCAAAGAACAGGAAAGAAGAGAGGTTTAAGGTTTTAAGGTCGGATCAAAATTCAACCAAAGTTCAAAACATGATGATGTAATAATTATTTTAATAATCATTTAATATGAAAAAATAAAATAAATGTGTAAAAAGTATTTAAAGAATTACAAATATATCTTAATTTAAAAAATTATATCTTTCACGGTTTATTACAAATATTAAGTAAATATTTTCATATTATTCAAAATTTTAATTAATTTATACAACACAAAATATCTATAAAATTTGAATATATTTATAATATAATAATTAAATAAAACTAAAAATTCAAAGTTAATATATAAATATATCTGTAAGCTAAGCACACAAATTCAAGAGGCAAAAGGAGGAGGAAAAAAAAAAGTAATGCTAGGGTGGGTTCACCACAATCTCCAATTAATTTTTTGTTAATGACATGGTATACTTATTTGTGAATGTTGAAAAATTATTGTAATTTTTTGTTGTGTTTATACTTTATAGCATTACTAAAAAATATCCCTTCAAGTCATCTCTCATCTCTAGGATCAAGACTTACTAAATTTTTTTGAAAAAATAATTAAATAAAAAAAATCATTTCCAAGACAACAATATCAGCCCCGTTAATTGTCTCTTTTGACTTTTCCATTTTTCTCTCAAACAAAAAACAAACACCCATTAGTTTCTTTTACCATCTCACTTTCCTTTCTCAGATCAGTTTCATAACACTCCCCCCTTCTCAGTCTCTCACGCCCTCAGTTTCTCTCACCCTCTCTCTCTCAAGGATTATACAATGGGGCCAAGACTCAGGTAATATATATGGTATTTAAAAAATATTCTAAAATATCTGGGCGCCAAGGAATGGCTCCGTCCCTGTCCTGATCAACACTCAAGCTCTCCTTTAATCCTTATATTCTAGCTCTCATAGTTTTTATTAATTATCCCTCACTTCAATTGCTCCCAACAATCTTAGTTCCAAACAGAAATGACTTATACCATCATACCACAAATATCAATCTATGGAAAATTTTGCAAGGTTTTAAAAGCCTTGAAGCTACAGTGTTGCCATTGTTTAACAATAAAGTAGAAATCTTTGGTCACTTTACTAGAAGGTCAATGAATAACACATGGATTTTTTTAGGTTTTTGCAAATGTACAATGGCTAAAACCTATGGGTGAGAAAAGATATTTAAACAAAATCTGGCTAGTATCAACAACTCAGCCATGAACAACGAGAAATTTTAACATAGAAGGGAAGCTAGTAGGAATGATTAAGACTAAAAGCAACCAAGAAAAAGAAAATGCCATACCGTCACATCTGAAAAGCCAACAAAGTTATCAAGCTCCCCAAAATGGGCCTGAACAGGAGCCTTAGCCTGGGCAGGGTCTGCAAGTTCTGATGAAGGAACTCCATAAAAAGCAACAACAGCATCAACCTCAGGTGCGAGAACAGAACTTGCAATAGAGAGAGCACCCCCCATGCAAAAACCAGTTACACCCACCTATTTCAATGAAGCTATAAGTTTGCTTCTTCAAAATTTTAATATTATTGAGATATCTGCATCTTCAGCAATGTAAATGAGGATAGAACATGGAACTAATTAATGACATATTTCGTGAAATAACACTGTAGTAAAAATGCCGAAAGGAAATTAATGTTGGGCACTATGTTTTTGGTCCAACTTATATAAACCAAATTTGTACTTCAAGATCTCATAAATAAAAATTGAGCAACTACTTAACCATATAAAGAGTCCTTATAAATCAACTTCTATGTGGGCCAATCGTTTAAAATTCTCTTCATTTAGTTCAAACTGTCCTCAAATCTGTGGCTTTTGGAACCAATAAAAAGAAGTGTAGCATTATTATGTCAAAAACTCATCAAAGAAAACTCATAAACAAAAGGAATAGCATGTGAGCAAAAACTCTTTGACCAGAGCCCTCACAGTTTCCCTCATTAATGCCACATAACTTAGGCGACAAACTTGAAGTAAACCTCAAAGCAACCTATACAAAACCTCAACTTAAGGCCAATCTTAGGACCAAGCATGGTGCCCAAAAACTTTCATAGGAAAGGCAAGCAGTGGGATAGGACAATCAGAAATTCAAAGCTAGCTGATCCCTAAGGACCATGTTATCAGAGCAGCTAGAGTATGCTAGTACAAAGTTATTATTATAATGCAGCAAAAATCAGTCTGTTTTTTCTTTTGCTTTTTTTTTTTTATAAATTTTTATCCAGCAAGTAAACAACAGCCACACCTTCTTTGAACCATTTGCTTTAAGCCAGTTAACTGAAGCACGGATATCCTTCACGGCACCTTGCCAATCAAGACCATCCATCAAGTGTTGTGCTTCTGCAACATCCAAACCAACCTTTCCCCGATACAAACTGAAGCGAAAAATAAAAGGTACACAGCATTCAAATGAATCAACAAACAATATGGCAAATTTATGACATTGACAAATATAAATTTTTATTTCTTTTAAAAAGAAAAAGTTCTCTTATTTTAACAGACACAGATGGCTTACTCTGGGATAAGTGCTTTAAATCCAGGGCCAAGTTGAGAAATTTTCTCAGCATGGTTTTTGATTTCAAAGTCAACACCCCACCACTCTTGAAGCACAACAATCCCAGGAGCATCTTCTTTGCCAACCACATACGCATCAAATGCCTGATCAAGTATGAAAATAATAATAAATAAAATGAACGAAGATCAACTAAAAGCTAACAATGCGAAGGAAAAAAAAAAAAAAAACCTTAGTGCATAATTCAATAAAATTAAGAATATTCAGCTATACTGTGGGCTTTTGGGAGGCAAAAAGCTTCCTAACATGGCATGATACTTTGAGTTGACACACTAGGCTAATTCTTATCCTTTGTGAACAATATATATTAGCACATTATAAACACATCCCACATCCCATCAAATCTAGAAACATTACCTCACACCTGCACATCATATAATTTTTGGTGACATAATCTCTAACTAACGTGAAGCACTAATCCTAAGTTGTACAAGTTATGGACTATGGGAAAAAGAAGAAGGAAGATGCTTAAAAATTAACTTCCAACCATAAGTGCTTCTAATCAATTCCCAACCCTTTTACCTTTTTCTTCATGATATCCACACACATAGTGAAATATATAATACTTGATTCATCGCCACCATTAGAGGGAACAACAGTAAGTGTCCATTTGGGTTAACTGTTTGAAAATGTGATTGTGAAAAAATAGCAATTTTAAAAGTTGCATTGAAAAAACTCTTTGTAAAAAGGCAATTAAGCATTTGGTAAAATATATGAAAAGTACTGTTGCAGTGAAAAACTGTAATGTGAAAACATAATTTTTTGGCGACTTCAAAAAAGCACTCTCATGAGCTGCAATTTGAAAAGGCACTCCCTCCCCCCCCACCCCCTTCCTTCAGTTTTAAAATCGCAGTTTTCTTAAAAACACAAAACCAATCACAAATTTTGTTTTGGTTTTTTTTTTTTTTTAAATCGCAATACCAAATGAATCCCGAATCACTTTTCTGTTATCACTTGGGCATTGCCAGAGGATGTCTGTGGAGTTGGAATAGCTCAATGATTTCCTAGATAAAATCAATGATCATGAATGAGGGGCTTGAAAAAATAAATAAATAAATAAATTTGGAGCATCACCACAATTTATTGAGGAGCATCAACATCAAAACTTCTCTTTGAAAAATTATTGATATGGTTTCAATTACTCAGGACAATGTCCGATATGGCAATAATTTCTCTTTCTTTCTAGTTTCTTTGTATACACTTCAATATCTCCATACAAGATCATGGTTAGTCATACTTATATACTCAGATGCTACATAATTCACAATGTAATTTGGTTAGCAACACACATTCCTAATAACAATGCAGAAAACTCTCTCTCAACCCATTAATAAGACCCATTTCATTCTACTCCAACACATACAACTCCAGGAAAAAAAACAACCCGATAATCAAAACCACCCAAAAAAAAAAAATTTAAAACCCAAATTCAATATACATAATCCCACTAAGAAGACACAAACACACCATTCAAAACCATCCAACTAGTTCCAAACGGCCTGGGCTGGCCCTTGGGGAACACTTAGGCCATTTCCTAGGGTCCCCAATAAAAAATAGGCCCCAAATATTTAAAATTAATAATTAGTTTTGTATTAAAAATAGAAAAATGGTGAGCTCGTTGCCTCCTTCACTTCAAGAAGGCCCCAAAATTGTTGGATAATAAAAATCCAACTCATTTGAGTTGCTAAATTGGTTAACAAAATTAAAATTAAGTGAGTGTATCAAATTATTATTAATGATCAATTTCCCATAACAACTTGATATATCAATTTTTTTTATTAATCTCTCCCACATTGTAGACTGTCAATATTAACCATCCAATTCCAATCTCTCACATGGTCACACACCAACCAATATCTCTCTCCCTCAATACCGAAATCAAATTTGGAAATTAGATTTCAACCATCCTTCAAAATATATAATTTTATTCAATGTAAATTAAAACTCATTTTATAACTTTGTCAAGACCTTGCACAAATCTCCTCACGAATTATCAAAAAACTCATTTAGAAAAATTTACAACTAAAGGTTAGAAAATCTTAAATTAAAAAACGTAATTAATAATTTTGTATATCAAAATGCAAGAAAGATTAAATTACAATATAACATTGATTAAATAATATTTCAAAAAAAAAAAAAAAAAAAAAAAAAACAGACCCCACTTAGAACTGTTGTCTAGGCGTCAAATTGTCTCGAGCCCTGCAAACGGCCAAACCCCAACACGGCAACACACAATCTCAAAACACCAATGTCAATAAGAAATCAAAAACCCATTAATCAAAACAACCAAATAAGGCAGACCCATAATTCAAAATTCTATAGTTATATCAAATTCAAATGAAAGACTCACAGTGTCTTCTCTCTGAATCTGGATTTTCTTGAAGGGAGAAGAGGAGGCCATTGATCGGACTTGGAAGCGAGAAGCGGAGGAGGGAGAGAGCGTCCGTACAAGTGAGAAGGTTGAGAGGGAAGGCTTGAAGTTAGGGAATAGTCTGGATGTTGTGAAAATGGCAGCTAACATAATTCACACTCACTTTTTTTATTTGCTAAATTACTTCACTCCCAACTCACTCAACCTGTCAACCACAGCTCTGTGTGCATTTATTCTATACGGGCAAGACAAGCTTTGTTTACTAGGACTAAATTGCGATTGCAACCTTAAAGTTCGGTGTAATTTTTATTTTATCTCATAAAATTTTAAATTTTAGATTCGTATACCTAACGTTACATATTGTTTGGATTTAAGCCATTTTGTCTGTGCATCGTGTTAAGTGTCATCTCAACTCGAGGTTACATAGTTTTATGAGTCCAAATTTTGAAATATTAAGGGAGCAAAATTAAAATACTCCAAACTCTAAGGATATAAATTATAATTTTATTAAAATAATATTTAACATGTCTTTAATAGGGTTTAAAACAACTTAATTTTGAATAATAATAAAAAAAAAACATCACTTTGAGCTTAGTTGGCACTTAACGAGCATCTTATCACAACATATATGATGAAAGAATTTAAATCCAAATAATACATAACATTAGGATACAAATTCAAATTTTGAAACTTTAGAGGGTTAAATTATTCTAAATTTTAAGGATACAAATTACTATTTAATCTATATTATATATGTTATGTTTTCCAATTAAATACAAACTTATGGTACAAATATATTATTTTTCTCAAGAGAAATACAATTCAATCCAATTAAGATTATTCTATGTTCACTATTTTTTTGTACTCTCCAAATTACTACTAAGATGTCATTAACATTAGTCTTAACAATAAATAAATAATAAGAACACAAAGTACACAAAATAATAATAATAATAATAATAATAATAATAATAAAAGTAGTAAAAAGATAATTAAAATTACTTAAAATGAGAAAATTATTAGACACTCTCAAAGTACAACGACATGATACTCTCACCTCACATATAAAAGGTGAATTCAAGTATAAATTTAATCGATGAGAGCAAAGGCAGAGCCATGTACATGAGTAGGGGGGCCATGGCCCCCCCAAAATTTTGAAATTTTCTTTAATATATATATATATATATATATATAGTTATTTTAACGTTTTCAAATTTAGCCTACAAAAATAAAAGTTGGCCCCCTCAAATATTTGAATTAGTCTAATAATCCTCTTAAAAAAAAATTGGTCTAATAGTTATAGAGACATAACTTTATTTTTCACAATTTGATTTTTTATTATAAAATGTGCTTTTATATTTATTAAATATTTGATAAAGTTTGGCACCAAATATGTTTGGATATTTTCTTTTTCAACCTATTATGTGGTAATTAACAAGTCATTGACTCATTAAAAAATCTTGTCACTAAAACTACACATGAAATTTCTCTTTAGCTGCCACATAATGAGCAAGATAGCTTCAAATATGTTTGGAGCATAATTTATTCCTCTAAGTTTTGGATCATTCATGTTTTTGAAAATTTTATTAATTGAAAGATTTTTTTACTTACTTTAGTATAAAATTTGATAATTTATATTAAAAATGAAACATTTTAATATTTTCATTATGAAAATGGTAAAAATGAATTTTATTTCATGAAAGATTCCCATCAAACAAAATTTTGATTGAAAATACAATTTTTTTTTTGTTGGGTATATATATATATATATAACTTATCAAATAAAAAAGTGTGTGTGTATATATATATATATATATGTGGTATGAGTATATAATAATATATTAAAAAAAAAAAAAAACTATGTGTGTGTGTGGAGGGGGAGTTGTCTTGATAAATATATTAATGCCACAACTTAGCCCCCCAAACAAAAATTCCTGGTTCTACCCTTGAATGAGAGTCATCGTTATTATTACTGGTGTGTAATCCTGTGTTTATGCACGGGTATAATTAAAAATAATCAAAATTACACAGTTCAAATTATATATATATTTTTAAAGAAGATGTTTAAATTATACATGGTATTAGCTTACACATTTTTTAAACCATACATTTCTAAAATATGTAATTATTTCTCATATATATATATATATATATATATATATATGTTTATGCCCACTTTTGACAAAGGGCCCAACAACAGAAGAAGCCCAACAATATAAAAAAGGTGGGGAAAGGGAAAATAGTAAGGGAATAAGGAAGCAAGCCCAACAGGCTGAAATGGCAAGATTGATGGCTAGCAAGCCCATAAGAATAATAAGAGATAAAGAGGGAGTAAATGGGCTGAGGAAGCCCAATGAATGAAGTAGTAAGCCCATGGGAATGATAAGAGGTAAAGAATAAGTAAATGGGCTTAGGAAGCCCAGGAAATGAATTAGTAAATTAATTGGGTTGGCTTAAAGGCCAATAAGTTTGAAAAGTAATAAGAGGTAAGGATGTGGTAATTGGGCCGAGGAAGCCCAATAAATCTAACAAAAAGCCCATGGAAGTAAAAGAGGTAAAGAATGAGTAAATGGGCCGAGGAAACCCAAGGAATGAGATAATGAAGTGGACTGGCATAGTAGGAATGTTGGCCAATAAAGCCCAAAAGAGGTAAGGATGTGGAAAGTGGGCCAAGGAAGCCTTGAGCAAAAGATTGATAAAGAAGTGGGCTGGCATGGTAGGAGCATAAGCCTGTAAACCCATGGGGTAACAAGAAATAAAAAGAGAGGTAAAACTATAGCAAGCATGATGAAGTGGTATGGTAGAATCCACAGCCAAGAGGCCCACAGACACAGGAAAGAAAAGAACATTGGCTCGGCAAGAAGATGAGAGTCTTCACCCAAGCAATGTCCAGTCCAAGGAAAGGATGAAAAGAAGGGAACATGAGCCCAAAAGCCCATGCATCCTTCACACCACAAGAGATAAACACCAACCAGGACGTACAATAGAATCAAAAAAACACGGAGGCAGTAGAAAATAGTGTGAAGGTAAAAAAAGAAACAAATTCAGGCGAAGTGGAGCATGCACAAAGAGCCAAGGCACCACTTACTTGTACCCAGCCAATACATGGGAGGTAGGCCATGGGTCAAGGTATTCAGAGGGTGTGGTCTAGCAGTAGGGAGAAAGGGGGGTCTATTTTGGGGTTTTCACTCAAACTTCTTTGGGAAGAGATGTCTTGCTGGGCTGACATTTCACCCAAAAGAAGTAAATATGGGTTAAGACCACTTGATACATGCCATAGAGGTAGGTAATGGAGAGGTTTGATCCTTATCCAGATGAGAGTAGTGAAAAATAGAGAGAGGTAAGAAACAAGACAAGCAATTTTGTTTGGGAATGGGGAGTGGTGCAACCAACACATTCAAAGCAATGGTAGTGGTTGTATAGCCAAAAGGCTAATGGGTAGTCTCAAAAGGACACCCATAAGAAGTCAAAAGCAGTTAAGGAGTAAAAATGGTAAATCCTACCATGGCAGATAGTATAAAGAGCGATGGTTGTAAACAATAAGGAAGGGGGACAGAGGAGGAAAACAAAAGAAGAGAAGTAGAACAAGAAAGGAAAAGGAAGAAAGGAAAAGGAAATACAAAAATCAGAAAAGCATGAGTGATAGGAATAGAGGCATGCATCAATTGACTACCCATTTCTCTCCCTCTCGATAGACCCACTCTTTGAGAGATTGAGGATTGAAGCTTAAATCATTTAGGTCCCTTTTTCCAAAGTGCGTAACTTTTATGGCAAAAGCTTTCTTTGAGGTTACTCGCATTGGGGATCGATTTCCTTCTTGGATTTCCATCTGTTGAGAAGCTAATCTTACTTTTTTGGCAGACAAGTCTTTCTTTTGTGCTTGCAGGGTGAATAGTTTACAGTTATTAAACTGTCTACTGTAGTGTTATTTTACTGTTTTATTATCCCGCCGTAACTTTAGCAAGCCATTTCCCCTAATTTAAGTGTTAATGTTATTTGCTTAGTATTTTAGTTATTCTGCTATATTGTATTCCTACTATAACATTTGTAACATTTGTTTTTGCTATGGGCATGCCGTACACTTAATACCTCTACCAGGACACGTCCATATTGGGATGGCTTGACTTATGCACAAACTGGCTGAAGGTGAGTTTCACTTAGGCCAACCCCAACTCCTTACCTCAGATCTATTGACAGCATTGTAGCAGGAGAGACCAAAGCTCAACAACACAAAAGGCCTACCACAATATATATATATATATATATATACGATTTAAAATCTAATTGAATTTGGACTCTTTGATTTTTATACTCAATAATTCACTTGGCACAAAAATAAAAATAAAAATTAGATGATACACGTGACACAAAATTGAGAATTCAAGTGAAATCTAATTGAATTTTCTTTTAGTCTTGACTTTAAATTTTTTTTTTTTTGATGAACAGAAAATTTTATTGACAAACCAAAAAGAACAAAGGCTAACCAGCAACTACAGCAAATAAGAGTTTAGAATTAATTACATCCATAAAAGGGCTGGGAGCATAACCCTGATCAAAACATCCAGATAAATTTTTCCCAAGGCACCAAGAAGCTAAAACATGGGCTGCTTTGTTTGATTCTCTTGGACTCCACCGGAAAACAAACTGCTGACCACAGAATGCCCACAAAAGGGTATTAGCTGTTATGGATGAAATTCTCCAAGGCACTTCATCAAAGGGGGCTTTGAGAGCATCAATACAAGCTTTGGCATTGCTCTCAACCACTACATACTCAAACCCATGGTTAACAGCTACATAAGTCGCCAAATTAATGGCTTCAGCTTCTGCTTGGATAGGGAGGTTGGTTTCCACCCGTTTGGACACGGAAAAAATCAAACCCCCTCTCCAATCTCTCGCCACAATGGCAATAAATGAATGATCTAACCCCACCGCCGCATCGCAATTTATTTTAACAGCTCCTTGCTCAGGCATGATCCAAGAATAAAAAGGTCTAGGCAACACTAAGGGGACATCAGTGAGCACAACACGGTGTTCAATGAATTTTTTTAAGACTACTTGGAGTTCTTTATTTGGGGAGAATTTAATTTCTTTATGAATAACTTGATTTCTAGCAAACCACAAATGCTCCAACACCAAAGCCCCAAATAAAAGGAAACCCTCCCTGTCAGAAGAGCCATGGAAAGAGACTTCGGGGGATAAAAGAAAGTTTATAAACTGACCTGGGCAATCAAATTGCATTGCATCTGGTCTGTAGCCCCACTCATTACCAGCCCACAAAAATCTTGCAGCATGACAGTAAACAAATAGATGTAAGGAAGATTCAGGTGAGGCATCACATAGGGGACACTTAGGATCCATGGCTGGAAATAATCTTGTCAATTTTTCTTTGGTTGGAAGAATATCTAGGCAACTCTCCATAAAACCATCTTAAGTCTATCATGAATTTTTGTTTTCCAAATTTTTGACTTCACCTGGTCAGACGCATTGGGCTTAGAATGATCAAGAAGTTCCTTATATGCCAACTTCACTAAAAGTTTGCCATTATGGGATTTTAACCATAACCATTTTCCTCCCTTTGACTCACTTTTACTGGATTTTTCTTGATAGCCTTGGCTGATTCTTTAATGAATAATTCATAGAGTTTCGACTCATCCCATCTTGATTTATCTGGTGGTAGAATCTGTGACACCACCAAGCAGCTAGATTGCTTTTCAGGAGACAAAGGAACCGGTTTATAGTTAGGAAGGTCAGGGACCCAAGGATCTTCCCACGTGAGAATGCTTTCCCATTGTTGACTTGCTTACAAGCTCCGGCCACAAGAATATGCCTAGCTGATTCAGCTCCAGCCACAAGAATATGCCTAGCTGATTCCACACTTTTCCATGTCCAAGAAGCCTTCTTGGATGGATCAGCATCAAGCCAATCTCTTCTCACCCTGTGTTTGGTAATAAGTGCTTGCACACATGGTTTGTTGGACTGATTTAAAATCCACCAAGCTACTTTGGAGAGGAAGGCCATATTAATATCTGAGAAGTGCCTAAAACCAAGGCCACCCAAATATTTAGGTTGGCAAAAATTGTCCCAAGCAAGAGGAGTGAAATAACGGTTTGAATTCTTTGATGGGCTCCACCAGAATTTTTTTAGCATACTATCCATCTCCTCACATAAACTTTTTGGAATGAGAAAGCAAGACATAGTGTACAGTGGAGTAGCCAAGGCTATAGATTTCACTAGTGTTGCTTTTCCCATCCAAGACAAGGATTTGCTCTTCCAGCTACTTACCTTAGATTCCAAAGTTTCTTTAAGATAAGCAAAGTCCTTCTTCATGCTGCTTGAGAGAAATAGAGCACACCCAAATATTTAGTACCTTGGGAAAGCTTCTTTAAACCTCTTTGATTCCTAAGCTAATTCAGGAATTGAGAATGGACCCCTTTTGAAGCAAAGACCCCTGATTTCTCAAAATTGATTTGTTGGCCTGACCATTCACAATATTTTCCTAGGATGTTTATGATCTCATTAATCTCTAAATGTTTTGCCTTGCAGAATAATAAAACATCATCTGCATAGAAGAGTTTTGAGATTCCAGTTATTGATGGGGCAATCTTAATGCCATTTATTAATCTTTGGGCTGAGCATTTATTAATCATTTTGGCAAGAACTTCGCTCCTAATAATGAAAAGATAAGGGGATAGAGGATCCCCTTGTCTTAGGGCTCTCGAAGGCATGATTCTAGGGCCTTTTCCCCCATTTAGCAAAAGAGTGAAATTCACAGTAGAGATACATTGGTATATGAGGTGAATGAACTTCTGGTGGAAACCAAAATTTTTTAATACCTGGATTAGGAAAGGCCATTCTAATCTATCATAAGCCTTTTGGAAGTTTAGCTTCAAACCCACAAACCCTTTTTCTTCTTGGTGGTGGAGAAAGATTGCACTACTTCTTGGGCCAACAGAACATTCTCAGCTATATTTCTGTTAGGGACAAAGGCTATTTGTGTAGGGACTATTAGCTTATCCAGCAGCGGTCATAATCTTGCCACCAGTATTCTTGAAATAACTTTGTAACAAAAGTTGCATAAGCTAATAGGTTTGAAATGCCCAAAGTTATGAGCACCTTGAACCTTTGGGATTAGGGTGATGAAGGTCTCATTCATCTCCTTTAGCAACCAACCATCTCTGAAAAAGCTTTGAATCGTTAGTATGAGCTGGTTCCTTACAATATACCAACATTTTTTAAAAAATAATCCCGTCATACCATCTGGCCCAGGGGCTTTTAATGGGTTCATTTCAAAGATCATTCTTTGGATTTCTTCTTCCAAAGGGATTTTAAGCAGCTTTGCATTTTCGGCTGCTGAAATACTTGGTTCACTTAGCTTCTCCAAGTCAGCAGGGAAGGATGGGTTTGAAGTGCTAAAAAGCTCATTGAAATGATCTCCAAAATACTTTTCAATATTCTCCTTGCCATAAATTCACCCCCCATTCTTTAATTTAATCTCTGAGATATTATTTCTTCTTCTTCTAATCAGCGTGGAGACATGGAAAAACTTAGAGTTCCTGTCCCCCTCTTTTAGCCACAATTCACGAGACTTTTGCTTCAATCTAATCTCTTCTCTAGTTTGCCACTCTTCTAATTCCATCATAAGGCTTGCTTCCTCCATCAAAGCTTCAATACTGGGAGGTTTTGACTGGATTACTTCAATCCGCCTTTCTATCTCCAGGATTTTAGTTTTGGTTTGACCAAAGCTAGTTTTGTTCCACTTGCTCAACAGGAAGCCTAAATGGGCTATTTTTTTCATTAGATTGAATCCATATAATCCAGTAAATTCTTTTCTCCAAGCTTGGTCAACAACTTCCTCACATTCAAGATCTCTAGCCCACATCGCCTCAAAGCGGAAAGGCTTGTTTATGATATTATTCTCAAAATGGGTGTCGAGAAGTATTGGCTTATGGTTCGAAGTAGGGGCAACCAAATGCTTTGTTCCTACTTTAGGAAACATCTCTTGCCATTCTTGGTTGCAGCATCCCTGGTCTAATCTGATTCTTACATGAACTCCACCACTTCTACGACCCACCCATGTATATTGGAGCCCATGGAACCCAAGCTCAATAGCTGCTGCATTAGATAGGAAATTACGAAAAGACTTGGAGGAAGAATCCCCTCTGCTGCTCCCACCACACTTATCTAAGCTTGAACTATAACTATTACAATCGCCTAGCATCATCCATGGGCTTGAGAATGATTCTGTCAAGTTTGTGACTAACTCCCAAAAAGCTTCTTTGTGGGCAACTTTAGGGGGTCCATAAACCAGAAGAAGAAGCCAGACATCTGAAGGGGGATCAGAATATACTAGACATGCAATGATATTTTTATTATCATAGATAACTTCCAAACTAACTCCATTAACCCAATATAAGGCCAAACCACCAGATTTTTTTTTGCATTTACACAAAAACATCCTCCAAATTTCAAACATTCTTTAATTTTTTCTACCCTAGGAGACTTTGCTTTTGACTCTGAGATGAAGATAATATCTGGGCTTTCTTTATGAACTAGCGCCTTGAGAGCTCTGACTGTTGGGGCTCTACCAGCACCCTTACAGTTCCAGGATAGAATTCTCATACCCAATACAAGAACAACAATTGTTATAAAAACCACACACAAATTTAAGGACTCCAACATCTAGCTAATAACATCACCAACCTATAAGCAAAATTAAAACCAAGCCTCAAAGAAGCCCAACAATTAACACATCAGAAAAATTACCATTTGGAAGATTCCTCACCAAAGACCCAATCATTGTCAAAGATTGGAGTTGATTTGGCTTTGTTTGTGAGTAATTGTAGCGAGACCCACCATCCAGAATAAAAGCACTTGCTATTGGCGGAGCAAATCAAATGGGACTTCAATCCACACAGCTGTGGGTTTGGCCAATACCAGCACCAGGACCCACAAATGGCAAGTTGACCCACTGTACAGAGAAGACAAAACTAGACCCACTAAGTAGCGACGTTGATTGCCTCCCTGAGTAAACTTGTGAGGATGGGTATGATAATGTGGGTAAGTCTATTGAGTTTTGGGGAAAGATTAGGGAAATTCAGATTTAGTTGAAAAGACCCACAGTGAGAGTGGGGAGAAGAAATCCACGCATTGAAAGTGGAGTAAAGCCACACGGGGGTGGAGAAAAAACCACACAGTGGTAGGGAGAGATCACACGAAGGTGATAGAGAAACCACATGGAGGTGGAGAGATGGACTCCTATAGGGTAGAGAGAAAAAATTTTGAATTATCACAAATATTTGACTTTTAATATATATGTAGATATTTTCGTTATTATTATTATTTAGTGTGGAGAGCTATTATTATGTTAGATGATGGAATATCAAATTACTCTACTCCCAAAATAATTAAAATTTATTCCTTATTGAGGTCACAGCTCATTTTCCTAAAAATTAGCACAAAATCATCAGACCAAAATCTGGTAGGTCATCAAGCGTTACACATGCAAGTGGTATTTCTTATCCTCTTTGTTTGATCTTGTCTGATAGATTCCAAATAATCAAAACTATGATGGTCTATGATTTAAGATCAAAGAATGCCTAGTCAAAAAAAAAAAAAAAAAAGATCAAAGAATGCTAGATTTACTGTTTTAGTTTCGAATGCACATAGGTTGGTTGAATGACATGTCATTTTTAAGTTTTTTATAGACATGTTGGTGGAATGGGTGACATGAAATGATGGTGACTACCGTACTATAAAAGATTGATACCCCCTAGTATCTTAGAACATAATTAATAGTTCATCCTCTTCAAAAAATAATAACAATAATTAATAGTTCATCATCCAAAAAAAAAAAAAAAAGAACATAATTAATAGACCAACTCTTATCATATAATTTTCATTTTTTATAATGTAATTAAGATCCCAAGCCATGTATTCAGCAAAAAAAAAAAAATCTCATGCCATGTAGTTTTTTTTTTTAAATTATTGTATCAAGAATAAAGTTTTTTTTTTTTTAAAAATTATTTTCAAACAATAAAATGAAAATTATTTTATTGTATGATTTTTCTTATTTTTTCCATAATTTAATTAACTGGTGACTCTGAAATTATAACTCTTGATTTAGGAGTTACAATGTTCATAGTCAGGTCAACATTTTGAGAAATAATTAAACACGATCTCACTTATTCAGATAGGCTTGGTCCAATAAAGCAACAATAGATCAAGGTAGAACCTTGTAATTCAACTTGTATTTTTGGGTATTTTTAACGGAGACGTCCATAGTTAAAATCCCCCCTCAACCATCAAGATTAATATATAAATTTCATTAAGTAGATATGTTAATTTATGTTGAGAAAGGGGGAAAAAAAAATAAGAAACAAGACTATTTTGTTGGGCATTCCTCATTTTTTTTTAAATATTGAATTATTTCAATTTTCAAAAAATAAATTAACAAACGAGTTTAAGTAAATATATTTAAACAAAAGAGGAAGTTGTTAGGATATTAGTGTTGGTATATTTCATTTCAATTTTTCATGTATTTTTCTTATTAATATTTCCATTATAATGTGCAAAACTGTGGGCTACATTGTATTGGTTTGAGAGGTCAAAGTGCTAAAGTTGGTACCATAATGTGAAAAATCTCAGTTGTGTGAGATTGTAAGTGTCAAGCAAAATGACAGGCGTGTTCCATTTTTTTGAAAAATAGTTGAACTAGTAATCTTGCCTCTCTCGCCGTCGAGCGAGATTGACAAAATATGAGAAATTTTTGGTTATAATTTTTTCTATTATACTTATCCAATCAAGCGCTCTTATTAACCATTCTAACCCACGAGATTCATCATGCAATATCCATATTGAAGAGCTGGAGGGTAACCTTTTACCTTACAGCAAAAATTCATTTATTCTCTCTACCTTCTCCCTCTCTAATTTCCAAATCCTTTGAGAGGATATTAAAACCGTACACACACTAAATCCTTAAGCGTTCATTGTTGCTGTTTGGTATTGAGAATAATTGGAGCAATCCTAAAATCTCCAATAGGTCTTGGAGTGGCCAAGGAGACTTGGTCTTGCAATGATTGGCATCTTAATTGTGATACTGATGACTAGTAAGGAAAAAAATATTTGTGGAATTAGTTGCAAGCAAGAGTGGAGAGCTCGAATACACGAATGTCATTTACTAGCTTTGTAAATGAGGTGTATTGAAACTATTCTTGTTAGTGAATTGGTTTCATGCTATAGGCCCTAGAGAGTTTTCTCGAACTTGTTGTGTGTTTTTCTCCTCATAAACACTTTGTGGTGTTTGGGTACTTGTGTTGTTGGTTGGGATTTACTTTTACAATTATGTATCCATGCATATGTTAATTGGCTAATCACATTAACAATTGGGCTTAATTTTGTAATTAGCTCAAAATTAATATAAGTTATAAAATTGGGTTTGAAGTATGTTTTCTTATAAACAAAACACAAAAATAAGATTTTTCCATTTAGTATTTACCTTTTTTTCCAAATTATTTTTTTATTGGGATTTAAAAAAATGGATATGTCCATTAATTATAAATTTCAAAGTAAGTTTTAAGTAAATTTATAGATTTCGTATTTGCTTTTGGCAGTTAGTGAGTTAGTCCCATCCTTCCTTCAACACTACATAAATGAAGAAATTGCATTAAATCGAATTAAACAATTTTTTTATTGACAATTATAATGATTATCCAGTATTTTTTTAAGAAACAATAATTATCTATAAATCATCATTACTTTTTTTTAAATTAAAAATAAAATTTTATGATTCTCATTTGATCCATATGGCCTTTCCATCGATCATGCATAGGATCTTAATCCTAACAACCACATTTTGTGAGTGCAGTTTCCATTTGGGTGATAGAAAAATCTGGCAACTATGATTCTCTTATGTAGAATTTTTTTTTTTTTAAGGAGTTTCAACTTATGATATCTTCTCCTGATGATAGCTCTTTAACATAAGACCAAAACACCAATCGGTTTTTGGCAATCGTTTTTTCGTGTACGTAGTGGGAATTGAACTCTAAATCGCTTATTCAACTATTAGAAACTTTACCAGTTGAATTAATTGGAACTCACTATTTTATAGAACTTTGATTACAATATAAAACTAAAGGAATATACCACGGGATACATCCAATTATAGGATTTACAAATTTATTCAGGATGGAGAGAAGTTTCCCAAACCAAGCATAGCATGTCGAAGTGCTTGAGTGAATCTTTTGGAGTTGTGGCATCAAAGACTTGGACATGCTAATTACAAACAAGTGGCAAAAGTCTCAAAGCTTGAAGCTATGGTTGGTTTACCAAAGTTTGGAAAAATTGAGAAGAATGTTTGTGGTCCATGTTAATTGGGAAAACATGTGGTTGCTACTTCTCGCCCTTTGGAGTTACAACATGTGGATCTAATGGGTCCAACAAGAATAGAAAGCATGGGTGGAAAGCGATCTATTATGGTGGTTGTTGACGATTTCTCAAGATATTCTTGGGTGGAATTTCTTAGAGAGAAGTCGGAAGCATGTGAAAAGATGGAAAGGCTATGCAAGAGGCTGCAGAATGAGGTGGGAGTTCCCATAGTTAAAATCAGAAGTGATCATGGGAAGGAATTTGAAAATGCAAATTTTGAAGCATTCTGCAATGAACACGGCATCAAGAAGGAATTTTCAGCACCAAAAACTCCACAATAGAATGGGGTGGTTGAAAGAAAGAACCGGGTGATCCAAGAAATGGCAAGAGTAATGTTACTAAACAAAAGCATTCCACAGAAGTTTTGGGCTGAAGTAGTGAATACTTTGTGTCACATTGGGAATAGGATTTACTTCCAGGCAGGAACAAAGAAGACATTGTATGAAATTTGGAGAGAAAAGAAGCTGAAGGTGAAATATTTCCGAGTATTTGGAAGCAAGTGTTATATTCTCAATGATAGGGAGAATCCTAGAAAATTTGATGCTAAGAGTAATGAAAGAATATTCCTAGGCTACTCAACAAATAGCCGAGCATATAGAGTGTGCAATAAGTGCACTAAGACGGTGATGGAATTGATAAATGTGGTCATCGTTGACACTATCTCTGAAAAGGATATTAATGATGATGGTGAAGGATCGAATCTTAAGAAGAATGAGGGTAATGACAACATGTCTTAAGGTGAGGATGCTAAGAAAGAATCACCAGAAAAAGAGTTTACACCTCCTATATCAAGAAGGGAGACTAGATAAACTAAAGGATCTTCTAGTCCACTCACCCCTCCTGAAGTTCAACCTCCAATCTCTCATGATGAGGAACCTTCCACTTCCAAGAGACCATCGTCACGGGTAACTCTCAATCATCCCTCAAGAAATATCATTGGTGATTTAGATGAAGGAATTTGGTTGAGAAAAGGACCAGCCTATAGTGCGAATCATGTGACATACCACTGCTATCTTGCTCAATTTGAACCAAAGAAAGTGGAGGAAGCTTTGAAGGATGAGAATTGGGTAGAGTCCATGCACCAAGAGTTGCATCAATTTGTTAGAAATGATGTATGAGAGTTGGTACCAAGGCCCAACCATACACATGTAATCAGCACCAAGTGGATCTTCAAGAACAAGACTGATGAAGATGGTGAAATTGTCTGAAACAAGTCTAGATTGGTGGCTCAAGGATATACTCAAGTTGAAGGCACAGACTTTGATGAATCTTTTGCTCCTGTTGCAAGACTAGAGTAAATCTGAATTCTTCTCTCCATAGCATGCATTATGAAATTCAAGTTATATCAAATGGACGTGAAGAGTGCTTTCTTGAACAGGTTTTTAAACGAAGAAGTGTTTGTTGAGCAACCAAAGGGGTTTCAAGACCCTCACTTTCTAGATCATGGTTAAGACTGAAGAAGATATTATGTGGGCTAAAACAAGCACCAAGAGCTTGGTATGATTGCCTCACCACATACCTCTTGGATCAAGGTTTCAAGAGAGGTCAAGCCAATCGAACTTTGTTTGTCACAAGAGATGAGAAATCTCTCATTGTTGCTCAAGTATATATGGATGACATTGTTTTCGGATCCACAATCGATCACCTAGCTTTTGAATTCTCAGAAGAAATGAAAAGGGAGTTTGAAATGCGCATGGTGGGAGAGCTGAACTACTTCCTAGGGCTTCAAGTGAAACAACGGGAAGATGAGATATTTATGTCTCAAGAAAAATATGCCAAAAATCTTGTAAAGAGATTCGGCCTAGACTCTAAGAAACACACTTCCACTCCCATGAGTTCTTCAGCAAAATTGAGTCGTGATGCAGCAGGTGTAGATGTGGATCCAACACTTTATCGAAGCATGATCGGTAGTCTTCTCTATCTCATTACTAGTAGACCAGACATCGCTTTCAGTAAAGGAGTATGTGCTCGATTTCAGGTAGCACCCAAAGAGTCACACTTGACAGCAGTTAAATGAATTATCTGCTGCATAAATGGCACATCTGATTATGAAATTTGGTATTTAAGAGACTCGAATAAGTGCCTAACTGGATATTCTGATGCTGATTAGGTCGGGTGCATTGATGACAGGAAAAGCACTTTTGGTGGTTGCTTCTATCTTGGAAATAACTTAGTATCATGGATGAGCAAAAAGCAAAATTCAGTTTCTCTATCAACGGCTAAAGCTGAGTACATTGTAGCGGCAAGTTGTCGTGCACAATTATTATGGATGAAGAAGCTTCTACATTATTATGGAATCACTCAAGACACTATGTGTGTGTTCTGTGACAATACAAGTGCCATAAATTTGTCCAAAAATCCAGTTCAACACTCAAAATCAAAGCATATTGAGATCCGGCACCACTTCATTCGAGATTTGGTGGAGGAAAAGACTGTGTATTTGGAGTTAATCAACACTGACAACTAGAAGGCAGACATTTTTACTAAACCTTTTGATGGTCCAAGGTTTGAGTCTTTGCGTAAGACCATTGGTGTTGGTATCATTCCTTGAACTCTATCTTTTATGTGAACCTATTCTATTCATTGTTGCACATCTGGTGTTTAGGTCTCACATGCTTCGATATTAGCATTTTTTTTTTTGTTTCGGTTTATACCAATTTTTGTTGATCTTACTTTTCCTGTTCTATTTTTTAGTGTGTTCAAAAAATTCAAAAACCCATAATAATTGAAAAATCTTCAAAAAGTTTGATCGCTCGTGTTGTGTATATCTCATGTGAGTTTGGCCTAGTACCTTGATACTAATGGCGTAGTGCATTTACGAGCTTAGCTTGATATGTATGCACATATATCTTTGTGGGAGAAATCTTGAAAACTATGTGTGATTGTTGTAAATAGATCTTCAAGCTTGTCATGAATGATTGGTCAATAGTCTTGATGGTCTTGATACTTTCATAGACCTGGCCTACATCTCTTCCCACTTTATTTTTATGTTTTTGCTATAGAGCTCACCAAATGTAAATCTCCAAATGAAAAAAGATAATAAGCTGTAAAAGCCTGTCGCACATACTAGTATTTGACTAGGAAAAAGGGAAAGCGACTTTTGTATTAAAATGTATGGTGCTCAAAAAGCCAAAGGCTAAATCTAAAAGTTGAAATATTAAAAATTTCAAGCACCGATCTCAAAAAGAGATGTATTACCCAAAAAGGACCAAATGTTATGATTTATGTAGAAGCCAAATGAAAAGCTTCTATGATTTGTAATCATTCTCTTGTGGGAGGTCATATATGCTCATTTCTATAATTGAGATAGTCCACTTAATTTCGTACAAGTTGTGTATGACTTGATTGAATTGATCATTGAAGCTTCACTCTGGTCTAAGGACTATTCCACATTTGATACTCACTCACAACACACAAGACTTCAATTCAATTAATGCTTATCTTATTTGTGTGATTGTAAATGTTCAAATGTGATGTGTATGCTCAAGTACTTGCGGATCAAACCCAAAATGATTTTTGAGTGATTTATATGTTTTTGAAAGTGATTTTATACTTTCATGCTTTTAGTTTTTGTTGCTCATTTCTATAATTGAGATAGTCCACTTAATTTCGTACAAGTTGTGTATGACTTGATTGAATTGATCATTGAAGCTTCACTCTGGTCTGAGGACTATTTCACATTTGATACTCACCCACAACATACAAGACTTTAATTCAATTAATGCTTATCTTATTTGTGTGATTGTAGATGTTCAAATGTGATGTGTATGCTCAAGTACTTGCGGATCAAACCCAAAAAGATTTTTGAGTGATTTATATGTTTTTGAAAGTGATTTTATACTTTCATGCTTTTAGTTTTTGTTCAAAATTCATTTTTATGTTTTTCTTCAAAAACTGGTTTAGAGGTCTTTTCACGAGAAGCTCGCGACTTAGAGCTTCCCGTGAAATGTGCTTAAGTGAAATTACAAAGTCACATTTTCATACAGAAAGTCTCGCGACTAAACTTTTCTCGCGAAATGTTTTTAGGCAAAAACTGGAAAATTTTCAAGTTCATACAAAGGTTATCGTGACTGTCTCGCGACTTATTTGCGACTAACAGCTTCTCGTGAAAGCTTTTGAGCTTCAGTGGCCATTCTCGCGACTGTATCGCGATTGTCACACTATTGCCTAACCTGCGAAAAACACGTGTTTTTAGTTTTATAAGACAGATGTGACAGTTTTTCAAACCACTCTTATTTCCCTTGCTTAGACTCTCTCGAACCCCCTTCAACCCAAAACCATTTTTCACTCAAACCTCCTCATTTTCAAGCAAAAATCTCTGCAAAATCACTTCAAGGTATGTTTTCCTAAACATTTTCTTCATGTTTTTTTTGAAATTATGCAGAAATTTAAGTTAGGGTTCAACAATTGGGGATTTTCAAAAATTGGGTTTGGGTTCTTAGTTTTTGTGAAATTTTTTCAAAATCTTTGATTGGACTGAGTCCCATTTGATATTTGTGTATCTTTGTTGGCCCTTTGAGGCATTCTAAGGTTGTATTGAGGTAGATTTCTCCATGTTCATGCATTGTTTATAGTTAGAATTCACTGTTGCATGCTAGGTGTTTGACAGAATGTCCTTGTGACATTCTTATGTTGAATTGAACTCAACTGAGTTCTAATGCTTGGTTTTTATCTTAATTGATCATGTTTATCATGTTTTGGTCAGTGTTTGTGTGTTTTACACACTATGTCTATTTTGTGCCTCAATGCCATGCCATACACACTCTAGGCACACCTTATGCATCTCATCCTACATCCCCATGCATCTCATCCTGCATCCCCATGCATAACATGCTGCACACACATGCATCAGCACATGCTGCACACACATGCATTAGCACATGCTCAGCACAGACACACATATGCACAGTGATTTACTTTATGCATTTTGCTTTTGTTTACATGGTTAAACACTTATAGCATATGCACAGTGATTTACTTTATGCATTTTGCTTTTGTTTACATGGTTAAACACTTGTAGCATGTTGTTTTGTGTCTGTTTGCTCTGTTTTGAGTTGTTTTTGCTTTGTTTTTAAGTTGTTTTACTTTTGTTTTGAACTAACTTGAATCTAATTAAGTTTTGTGTTTTGTCTTTTTGTCTGTGCACTTGTTTTTGTTTCTTGTTCTCTGTGATATTTATGCAGATGTCTCTTACCAAACCTTCTGCAACCAAGAAATCCACAAAACGTTCTCGCATTGATTCTGACAATTTCAAGTCTACTAAGGTTGATATGAAATACAATGACTGCTACAAAAGAGCAACCATTATTATGGAGAGGGTGGTCTAGCTAGAAACCCTTGAGGACACCTTCATCCCTAAGGTGTTCAAAGAAAGGACTTGGACCAAGCTGTTGAACTCGGTTGGGATTGTCTACTCAGAGATCATAAGAGAATTTTCCTCAAATGCTACCGTGGAAGGAGACCATATAGACTACTGGGTGAGGTACAAAGAATTTGTGATTACAAAGGATAGCATTCAAGAATTTTTGGAAATTTGTCCTCCCTCTCAACCAATCTCAGTCCAATATGAAGATAGATTGGGATCAACTGAGGAGATGGTGGAAATACTTGGTGGTACATCAAAGAAGTCATCCATGAATACAATCCAATTTTCACCAGAGATGAGGGCTTGGGCATATGTGATGATCCATAACTTGTATCCGGTCACCAATCTCACTACACTGTCAGCTCCAAGGACAAAGTTTTTGTACGATCTCTTTACTCATAAGGAGATTGATATATGTGAACACATCTTCCATCTGTTGAAGAAAAACATTGAGAAACAAAATTCCAGAACAGTTTTGCCTTTTCTCTCACTGATTATAGGCCTAATTGCGAAAACAAGGCTCAAACTCCCGAGTGGTCTAACAATAGTTTAGAGGGACTATCCTATTAGTGCACACACAGTGACTAGGAGCACAGCTCACACCAAAGGTTCGAAAACAGGTGTGCATATGATACCACAGGATCGTGTTGAGGGCGAAGGTGGAGATACAGAGGAGGAGATTGATAGATTCACTTTTGCTCTAGAGACTTCAGCACAGCCATCCTCTTCTACACCAGCACAAGGACTCGACAGACTCGATCGCCTCTTGTATGTTTACAGTGCTTACCTCCCATGTACAGCACACTGCAGATCAGTTTGCATATGTCCAGGGATAGATCACTGCATTGTCTTCACAAATCGACGACTTGTCCATGGCACAAAGATCAGATTCAGAGTCTGATCAATTCTAGCCTCTTTGGCCATTCCAGCCAAAAAGGAGGAGAAAATTTTGAGGGGGAGCCTATACATTTGAGGGGAAGTAGAGCATAGACCATAGCCTAGGCATAGAATCTTTGGTTCATACAGGCGGTTTAGCTTTATTTATGTTTTGGTTTAAACTGTTGCAGTTTTTATAACTCTTGGATAGTTGTGTTTTTTGCTTTCATTTAAAGCTTTAGTACTCTGTTTTTAATTTCAGTTTATATTCAGTATGTTATGTTTACCTTATTGCTTTGTAGCATATTTTTGTAATATTAAGATATTGCCAATATGTCTTGAGTACCTCACTTTTGTGCCCTTAGTAGGATTTTGTATCCTAGATGCAAATACTTCGTGTATTTTGCATTGGTTCAATGTTGGACATGCAATTGATCTGTGGGATTGCTCTTAATTGCATTGCATGTCCGGATGAGCATTTACTTACTAAATGTTCATTGTAGTCATTTTTTAATGATTGATCCTGTTTGATCAAGATATGCTTACATGTTCTATTGCGTTTACTAACTTGATCGCATTTTACTTGCTCATATACGTACCATGTATTCAACTTGCCATAAGCTTAATGAAAGTTTTGTTTGTGTGCAAGCATTTTAGGTTACAGGTACATACATGCAAGTGCTTCACAGCTTTTAGATTAGGTGTGAGTCAGTTTTGCCACTGTTCCCAAACTCATGTTTAAGTTTAGAGTCTGTTTTAGGGGTTTTGTCACGGAATAGCCAAAGGGAGAGATTGTAAAGTTGAAATTTACAACTATGTGTTTTGTTGGCTTTAATTCCGTGCCAAATTTGATTGCAATTTTATTCAATCTTTTGTACCCTGTATTTATTGTGGGATTTGATTGTAAGGGTTATGTGATAGAGAGAGAAAGTGTAAAGACTCAAGCAATTGAAGACTGAAAAGTTCTCATAGGTATCTCGCGACTAAGCATCCCGCGAAGTGACCCATGTGACTTGCACATGTTGGAATGCAAAGAATCAGGACAAGATGGAGATAGTTGTGTCTTGCGAGTATCTCGCGGGTAAGACCTTCTCATGATACACCTGTGAGACATTTTTTTTTGCGAGACTGTCAATTCTGATACACACTTTCTATGCCTACACTATTTATACCCACATTACCCACAAATGTTGAGGAGTGCTTCTGAGAGAAAACCCTAGCCAAACACCTTGAGAGTTAGAGATTGTTATACCCACAATCCTCTACATAATTGCTTATGGATTTTCCTTAACTCCTTCCTCTCCATTTCCATACCATTGAGAGGTTGATAGCCCAAACACTTACCACACCCTTTTTAGAGTGTCAAGTGAGGTTTTGGTGCTACTAGGAAGCATTAGAAGAAGCCAAGGATGGCAGATGCAACATGGAGCTTGTTACCAGATCCGTAGAGCTAGACAAGACACGATTCCGAGAAACCTTATTAGAGTAGGAGCTTGGAGGGCTTAGATACATCGGGTAGATTAGACTTGGAGGATCTCTTGCTAACCCATGTATCCCAACTGATTGTCTAGTGGATCAATTATTGCTTGGAGGGCGGCGGAGAGGTTTTTCACCGAGTTCTTCGGTTTCCTCTTCGATAACACATCGGGTTGTTATCTTGTGTTTGCATCTCTCTTCCCTACTCTTTTAGATTCCTTTTTACTACTATGTTGTCTTGTTTATGGATTAGAGTAGCTTGTTTGTTTATCCGCTCGCATTCACACTATTCTACATTTAGAATTAAGTTAGTATAAAATCTATCAAGCCGTAACTTTAATTTGAGGGTCTAAACAGCTCTTGTGTTTTTAACACATTTTCGAGCTTTCAGGAGAGGTTAACACAAAGCATGAAACATAGAAACAACAAGCATAGACATGCAAATAAGGATGATCCAAACCCTTTTATGTGGGTCTTGGTGTATGGACGATGACAAAGACCATAGGGTCTAGATGGGGTTCTAACCATTAGGCAAAAATATAAGAAAATGCAATAAAATGAACAAAATGGCTACAATAGCAGATGGCATGACAAACAAGGTCCAGGTCTAAGCACATAAACATGGCGTGAAGTACGCAAGTACATAGATGATGGCGTAAAACATGTAGAGAACATAGATCCAAGCACATATGCATGTGAAAACATAAATCTAGACATATAGGCATAGAAACATGCATGTAAACATGTAGAAGCCTAGCACATAGACATGGAAGAACATGGATCCAAGCATATAAGTATGTTAAGACAAGGGTCTAACCATATAGCATGGAAATAAACACATAGACACATAGATCCAAGTAAGGCATAGCCAACAACATCATACAAGTATGTGAGCATGTAACCCTAACATCATCCTAGAACAAAAAGAGGAACAAAGCATGGGAAAACATGTCATATAGCATAAAACATGTAGATCTAAACATATAAGCATGTAAGGATGTAGATCTAAGCATGAAACATGGCATAAGGCATAAAAAGCAAGGAGATTTAGGCTAGAAGCACAAATAAAGCAAGAAACATGCTAAAGAAAGCAATGAATCATGTTATTCAAGCAAAAAGAACAAGATAAATGTTAGAAAAAGATTTAGAAAGCTAGGGATGTGGATAGTAGCTAAAAAGCTATGTCCACACCCCTAAACCCCAAATCCCAAGGTATTGAACTAAGGAAAAGAAGATTGGGTATATGAACAACACCTTATATTTTTGGTGAAGTGAAGAATCAAGAGGTTTTGATGTGTTTTTTGTGTTTGGAAGGAAGGAAAAATGTGTAAAAGACATCCAGGCAGAAAGCAGAAAGCCCAGAAGTTCCCTTTTTGTTTTTGGTCTAGAGGTGCCTGGGGCCTTTTTATAGCCCTGACATGCTTTACGAGGCGGCATCCCTTCAAAGACTGTCATCTTCAAAAGGTGTTGGATTGGATTGATCTTGAAACCCCTGAAAAGATCTTGACTTCCTGTTTCTAAAAAGGTATGGAACTTGAAAATTCAATGAACGGATCAAAAGTTATGGCTCTCGGAAGTTAGTGGTGCATAACCTGGTTTTCATGATATCTTGGCCGTTCTAACTCCAATATTGACCCGTAAATGGTTTTTGGACTGAGAAATTGATAATCGTTCTAATAGCCAGATCAAAATTAGGGTTTCTAGGGCCCATTAGGAGTCAACTCCGGGTCAAACTTGGTCAAAGTTGCCAAAAGTCTCCGAGAAGCTTAGGTTTGATGTAAAACTATAAAGAATGTTGTTTTGTGAGGATTTTGACTTTGTTTGACCTTTAGTCAACTTAGAGTTAATTAGGGGCATTTTGGTCATTTTGGTTGAAAAAGGCACTTTAAGCGCTCCGATGTTCGAATGAGTTGTGCCACATCATTCTAGATGTTCTTGTGGCCCTATGGAGAGAAAATAATATCTTTGGATTTTTCAAGGTCCGGCACACAAATCGAGAGTGAACAAAATACGGTATCAACAGTAGTGCACTTTGTAATTTACCCTAAACAAACACGTAAGGCGATTGGAGGGCTTCTTTTGTTAAATTTTCAAATTTTAGGGTGTAAAATCCAAATAACTCCAACTTTAGGGGTGTACTTCACAATTTTCCAAAAGAAAAATGCTAAAGATCTTATAGATTTTATTGGAAAAAATGGCCAAATATCATCTTTGACTGAAATAATTTGTGTTCTACCACTATTTGAGATATAATTAGAGATCTACCGCATTTTAAAAACTCGAGTTCCATAAAAATTGCCATGATGGTGTAAGTGACTAAATTTCTCGATTCGAAATAAGTCAAATAAGTGAAATAGTGTCACAAATGCGAATTTGTATTGATAATTGTGTGGTACAATTCTCTATAATTACAAGAGAGTTATCCTCTGATTCGATCTCCTTAAAAGACTTATTGATTGGATTTGTAGTAATGTGATTTTGATTTGAACACCCAATGTACTTCAATTTGGCTGAAGAATGGATCGAAGATCTTTGGAACAAAATTACAATGAATCTTTGGCTATGACCTTGTTGGAGATCCCTTGTTCTTCACGTTCTTTGTGTTCTTCGTGTGTTCTTCGTCTTTGAAGGTTTGTGGTGGAAGTTCTTCGGTGCTTTAGAGGCTTGAATCCGTTGAGCTTCACTGATTTGTGATTTCTTGATGTTTCTGGAGGCTTTTGAGCTTGATTCCAGTGAACTTTGAGATCTAAGAAGAAGATTTGGATGATTCCTCTTCGAATGTTCTTTGTATTTGAAGGTTTGTGGCGGAAGTTCTTTGGGGCTTTGGAGGCTTGAATCCGTAGAGCTTCATTGATTTGTGATTTGATGATGTTTTTGGACCTTTGAGCTTGATTCCCGAAAACTTTTGGATCTAGGCAGATGGTTTGGATGATTTTGCTTCGAATGTTCTCCGATTTTGGGGTTGAAGTTCTTGAAGTTCCTAGAGGCTTCAGGGCTTGATTCCAGCAGAGTTTTTTCACTTCTGAATCTTGGTCCTTCTGAATCTTCTGGTCCTCCTCAATGTCCTAGGAAGGCTTCTATTTATAGGAGTTTAGAGGTGGATGAGCGACACGTGGCAGAGTTTGATTGGTGACACATGTCACAACCTGATTGGTCTGCTTATGTCATCGCTTACACGTGCTGGATTGCTTGTGTCATCGTTTACACGTGCGAGGTTGCTTGTGTCATCGCTTACATATGCTGGACTGCTTGTGTCATCGCTTACATGTATGCTGATGCATGATTGGTTTTTGTATAACACTTGGCGAATTTCTGTTGGTTTCTGAATAATGATAGCAAAACCTAGTAGCAATACATGGTGCTTTGTAATTGGTTGTATTTTGTGGACTTGGTAATGTGACGTGTTAGCTTGTGATAGGTCGGAAATTTTCCTTCTCTACAAATGCCCCCTCGAGACTCGTTCACGCACACAGTCTTAGAGTGTGGTGTGGGAATGAGTTTCGAAAAATGGATTTTTGGTACTTGACTCTTTAAGTGAAGTAGTTGAAGGTGGTGGAGCTTTCAACAGGATGAGGTAATTTCTGAAGAGTAGACCCACCCATATGAAAGACTTTGATGAGACTGAAAAGGGGTCTGCAAGTATTTGAACGTACTTGTGTGATGGAGCCTTCTCAGCAGAGGTTAAGTTGAAGTAATTTCAAAAGAGTATTTTGGATTGTTGGCGGCGATCACAAGATGTTGAAGATGGGGAAGATGAGAGAATGGTGGCTGGGTACAGCATGCAAAGTCATGGGGCTAGCCTCGTGTTCTTAAGAACTTTTGGTGAAGTTATTTCAGAAGATCATGTTTTGGATTACGGCGAGGACATGTGGGAAAGTGGTTGAATGCGCATATGTAATTGTATTACTCAAGTTAAGTTGAGGTAGTTTCAGAAGCTTATGGATTCTGGGTATGTTGGTGTTGGTGTTGAAGAAGACAAGGATGAAGCAAAGCGAATGGGTGAAACATACGCCACCATGGTGCTGGCCCTGTATGCTGGGGACCTTCTAGTGTAGATGTTTATGGGAAGTACACCTTTGGATATGGGACTGACTGCATGTTGAATGAGGTCCGGCGGCGAGTTATAGAATGTGCCTGTGTAATGGGACCATGCCGACAGACATTAAGTTGAAGTAATTTTAGAAGAGTACCTTCTAAAATTCTTCAAGCTAATTTTAAGTTGGAGTAGTTCCAGAAAGTGAGTTTTGAGGTACCAGCAACGATGACCTTTGGGTCCCATAGTAGTAGGGACATGGAATAAGGCTTTGGTGACCATTTACCGGCACCAAAGGCTGAATTCTGATGAGCTGGTGCCTTGGAGGTTGTTTTAAGTGTTGGATGGAAGACAATTTGTAGGATACCCCAACACTTTTTACCATCTTCACCTATTGCCACTTGTTGGAAAAGCACAGAAAAATGAAAGATGGAGCTAACTTGTGATTCTGGTCTTAGAAACCAGCCAAGTTGCTGTTTGTTCCAAACCACTGCTTTTACTAGAAGACCAAGTAATTGGAAAGAGACTACGGGAGCCCTGAGGTTAGGAACAGGTGTGTCCGCTGGACTTGGGTTTCCTGGCCAACCAAGTCCACGGAAGCATGGGAGGACAATACAGGCCTTGTTATGAGTAATTTTATGGACAAATGCAGTCATTAAGGGGAGAAACAAAATTTGTTTGGATCTCAAAATTGCAATGATGTTGTAAATAGGGTTTCGACCGAACCATGAGAGGGTTGATCTCAAACCGATTGTAAAGCAATATCGATTGCTAGGTGTTGAAAATGAAGAGGCCATAGCGAGAAATGGCTATGAGAAGGACTTGAAAATTTGAAAGAAGCAAATCTTCATTTCATTATTCAGTGTTTTTTTTTTGGATGAGTTTTTGATGAATCTGGCCCTCCTATTTATAGGAGAGAGACGAAGAATGATAGATAGGTAGTTGAGAATAGCGGTTGAGAATTTTTTGGCGAGAATGGTAGATAGGAACAGTAGATGGGAATGGTAGGCACTGAATGAGAATGGTAGGTTGAAGACTGGTAGGCATCGAACGAGAATGGTAGGTCGAACTAATGACCCAGTGTAATTTCAAGTTCAAGATACACTTGTAATAGTTCATTTGTATTTTGAAAGGGAAGCCTTGATGAAGTCTGGAGAATAACCTTAAAGGAATCCAGACCAAGTGGATGAATCTCAAATTTTGATCTTGGAAGCTTAAGTTTTGGACACTGCTAGTACTTCAGAGAAGTGGGTCAGATTGGTGGTTTCCAAGTCACAAAAAATTGAGTAAGACAAGTTTGGCTTGAAAATCTTGACTTTAGGTCGACTCCAACACAAAACTCAACTACCTTGGAATTGAGTCATTTGTGCAATTTTCGAGTCTTAAATGATGGAACGGACTCCAAAAATGGAATGTACACGAAAAATTGAGCAAGATAGGTCCACCTTAAAAATTTTGACTTTTGGTCAACATTTGCGCAAAAGTCAACTTCGGGAAATTGGATGTTTGCACAATTTTTGAGTTTCGAATGAAGAAATGGGTCCCAAAATCGGAATGTACTCGAAAAATTGAGTAAGACAAGTCCGTTTTGAAAATTTTGACTTTTTGGTCAGGGTCAAAGGTCTACTTGGTCAAAGCATTTCTTTCTCTTTTTTTTTTTTTTGTTTTTTTTGTTTTTTTTTGTTTTTTTTTTGTTTTTGCAGGCGGTTTTTTTTTTTTTTTTTTTTTTTTTTTTTGTTTTTTTTGTTTTTTTTTGTTTTTTTTTTGTTTTTGCAGGCGGTTCGGATCCGGGTCATATTTGCGGGTCAATCCGAGTCGGCTAGGCAAACGGGTCAACCGGCTAGTGGATGATGACATCATCCATGATGTCGTGGCGCGTGTAAGCGCGTAAAAAAAACTGCCGGTGTGTGTGACCACGTGAAAGAAGATAGCGGCACATGGAGCACGTGTTCGTTTAGGTAGAGATTCCTGTATCTTCTGGAGGCGCGTGGCAGCGCGTGGATCCTCGTTCGAGCCTGGAATTTTTGGGTTTTGTAGATCGGGGCCCGTTGGATCTCCTGATGTTGTCCGTTTTCTGAAATTTGGAACATATTTGCACAAATCTGAAGGAGGAGGCCGCGATTCCGAAGCTTGTGGCTGCACGTGAAGGCGCGTGTTAGCTTCGGTGACCTTGATTTTTCAGGGTTTTGCACTTCGAGGGCCGCTGGATCGAGTGGTAATGCCATTTCCTTGAAATGAAGTCTGGATTTGTACGAGTATGAAGGAGTAGGCCGCGATCCTCTGAAGCTTTTGGCGGCGCGTGGCAGCGCGTGGCCGAGCATCTGGACCTGGATTTTTCAGGTTTGGTAGATCGAAAGTCATAGAAGATTTTTGTGGGTTGAATTTTGTGAAATCCTGTCAGAAGTTTTAGAAATCCGGAAGAGGTGACTGCAGGTATTGTTAAACTTGTTGCCATTTTAGTCCACTCTGCGCTGGCTGCTTTGTCAGGAGGGTGACTATGTTTAGACTTGAGGGTCAAAAGGTAGGTGGTGAGCTACCATTTTTTTGTTTCTCTGCATTGAATGCCATCTTTTATTTTCAAAATTTGGTGTAGACTTCCTTGACCTTGAGTGCATTTGTATTTGTAAAATCTGACTTTGAACTCCATAAACCTCTATATAAGGCCACCCGAGGCATGCATTGAGTTGTACAAGCATAGCCTCAGTGGGTGATATAGGGTCCGTTTGGATTGAGCTTATTGTTGCTGAAACTGAAAACTGAAAACTGAAAATACTGTAGCAAAATAATTTTTAAATGTGTGAAAAGTACCGTGGGACCCATTTTTAATATTTTTTAATGCGTGAACAGTGTCACTACAGTACATGAACAGTACTGCTACAGTGCAAAACAGTAATTTTTGTCCACCAAAGTCAACATATGCGGGCAAAAGAAAAAAAAAAAAAAAAAAAAAAAAAAAAAAAAAACAAAGAAAACGCAGTGATCAAAACGTGGACGCAGAAAACGTGGGATCCAAACGCCCTCATAGTACCATAACTTCATAAGTGTAGAGAAATTATGCATTTTTTTTTCACATGCTTGGTTTGTACTAACCTTCTTTCTTTCTTCATAGGATAGAGATTAAAATTGAAGCCCTCTTTTTTTTTTTTTTGTTTTTTGTTTTTGAGACGTGCCATGAGATTTTCTTTTGACAAATTCTTTATTGTTGTTTGTTTTTGTTATGCAGCATGCTTTTCTTGGCAATCAAGCTGCACCAACACTTGTTTTTCAACACAGCCATCTCAAGAATCTTTGCAACGCAGCCACGTCAAGAGTTTTTTGCAAGGAAGTCGTGCCAGCATTTGTCCTTGTACTGAAACCATGCCAACATTCATTTTTTCCATGAAGCAATATTTGCACCGAAGTCATGCCAACATTCATCTTTGTTACGAAGCCACAACAACACTTCATCTTTGCTATGAAGCTATGTCAACACTTCATTTGTGCCGAAGCCATGAAGCCATGTCAACACTTCATTTTTGCCGAAGCTGTGCCAACATTCATCTTTGCCATGAAACTATGTCAACACTTCATTTGTGCCGAAGCCATGAAGCCACGTCAACACTTCATTTTCGCCGAAGCCGTGCCAACGTTCATCTTTGCCATGAAGTTATGTCAACACTCCACATTAGCACTTGCACTCGCATTGAAGTTGCACTGATATGGACCTTTATAATAAAGCTACAATGGCACCAAATTTCAGAGGCAATATAGCTCAGACATCAAGGGTACATAGCACTATAGCCAGATATCAAGAATTCAAAGATGCCAACAAAACTTTGAAGATGCAAGGACTTCTCATTAAGATTTCGAAGATGCCAACGAAACCTTGAAGTTTCAAGAAGAATGCCGCCAAGACTTTGACATTGCAAGGAGCTCTCATTAAGACTTTGAAGATGCAAGGAGATGCCAACAAAACCTTGAAGTTTCAAGAAGAATGCTGCCAAGACTTTGACATTGCATGGACATGCCCTTGGAGGAGAGATGATGCAACACCAACTTTAGATGCTGGAGGAAGGTGACATTGTCCAACTTTTGGAGACATGATGTGAAACTGCACCACTTAGAAGGGAGATGATGTGGTTCAAATTTTAGAGTTGTGAAGTGGCACAACCTAGAAGAGAGACGATGTAGCTTAGACTTGTAAGATACAAGAAGATGCCCCCAAGAGATAAGTGATGCAAAGCATACTTCAAAGATGTGGAAGGATGTCCACAGAAGATGAGCAATGCCATATAGACTTCGTTCCTTGCAAAAGAGGTTGAAAATTTTATTTTACTCCACAACCAAGAACCAACTTATGTTTATCATTAGTTCAAGGAAAGCTGAGTATCATGTAGTGAGCAATTGATTGATCTTAAGTGACGCCTTGCCAATCAAAGGGTTCTTGAAAGCACGTTGATGGCCTATGGAGAAACTCTTCAAGCTAGACAGGCAATTCTTCTTCTTTTCATGTGACTGAATTTAGTGATAAGTACTAAGCTGCCTACGTACCTCAGAGAGGGATCAAGTTATCACGTAGTTCAACATATTTTTTGATGATTTTTTTTTGGTTATTTTTGTTTAATAATTTTTTTTTAGTGCGTGACTGAACTCAGCAAAAAATACTAAGTTGCCTACGTACCCTTGAGAGGGATCAAGTCATCACGTAGTTCAAAAGATTTTTTTTTTGTTATAATTAAAATTTTTTTTTCTTATGTGTTTTTGCAAAAAGGGGGGCACAGTGTGTAATAGTGGGTATCACCACTAATCGAACCCGGGACCGTGGCCTCAAGGGAGACACGGGTGTCCAATCGCTACGCCACACTCGCAATTGGTGACATGCAATGGGATTAATTTCTCTTTATTGGTACGCTTTCAAGGGTAATGGAAAGACATCATGTACTCTTGCAGCGCTATAGTGGGTAGTTTAAGCTCTTACCGGGGAGCAATCCTCGATTTTCAAGTGTAGAAGTGTTTAAGGAACTTCCCATTGATGGGGCCGATCCTTGCGCAATTATTGTCAATCAATTTGTAAACTCCAATGGTGTTTGCTCCCTGCCTGAGAGTTGGAAGTACATTACAAGCAACGGTCACGTGGTTTGACCCAACAACTTCATCAAAGTTTAGATCAATCTTGTTTTCTTTGGCAAGCTTCATGATTTGTTCTTTGAAGACGAAGCATTTTTGGATTAGGTGGCCAATGATGCAATGATATTTGCAGTAGTTAGGGTCATCAAATTTCCCCATGTCTTCTGGCCGCTTGCATTCTGGCAATTCGATCAGCTTCAACTGCAATAGTTGTTCTAAGATGTTTGGCACATCTTCATCGGGGAACGGATATACTTTTTGCTCACATTCCTTAAAAGTCAGACGATGCACGTCGTTCTTTTGCCATCCTTGAAGCTGTTCTTCATTTGCCTTTGCTCCTCTTCTTGGAACCTTGACTTTGGCAGTGTTAACAACCATTGGGTCTTTGAGGCTGACTTTTGCATTCCTGTCATTCCTCCTTACTTCCTTTCTGCTTTCCTCAAGTATGGGAGGGTTTGTACTTCCGCGGCGAGCAATGCTCAACTCCATGTCATAGGCACGAGTTGCTAACTCTTCAAATGTTCGAGGCTTTATCCTTTGAAGGATGTAAAGAAGTCCCCAATGCATGCCTTGGATGCACATCTCTACAGCAGATACTTCAGAAAGTCTATCTTTGCAATCTAGACTCAAAAAATGCCATCGATTGATATAATCAATGACAGGCTCATCCTCCCATTGCTTGGTATTAGTAAGCTTCATCATGCTCACCGTGCGACGTGTGCTATAAAATCGGTCAAGAAACTCTCTTTCAAGTTGCTCCCAACTGTCAATTGACTCAGGTTCTAAGTCTGTATACCAATCAAAGGCATTTCCCTTGTGTGAACGGACAAATTGCTTTACAAGGAGGCTTCCTTGAGTCCCTGCATTCTCACAAATTTCTACAAAGTGAGTAATGTGTTGCTTAGGATTTCCTTTGCCATCAAACTACAAGAACTTGGGAGGTTGATACCCATTTGGCATTCTCATGTTATTAATGCGCTTTGTGTAAGGTTTTGAATATGTGAGAGAACTTGTAAAAGAACCTCCATATTATGCTCGGATGGTATTTGTTATCATGTCTTGTAATTGTTGGACTGAAAACGAAGCAACCGAAGTAGATTGTTCTCGTCGGTGAGTGTTTTCAATTTCTCTCCTTTCGTCATCCTTTGCAGATGTGAATTTATGACCATGGCTTGATTCACCAAGATCTTGTACTTCAAGTTTGTTCATTAAAGTTGCAATTTGGAGGTCCTTATCTTCAAGTGCTTTTGTGAGAAGGACGACCCTTTGTTCCATTTCGGCTATCTTTTCTTCCATGGTAGAGGTGTTAGTCATCATGATTGACACAACTTCCCAAGATGATGTAGAAGGAAGTGAATTGAAGTGAGCATGTGAAATCTCATCTTTTGTGTTCCCTTCGGTGGGAGAGAAATTGTGCGACCAACTTTTTGTGAAGGAAGAATAGGATTTGCCCCCATACTTAAGGTGTTCCAAGGTGGAGATGTCCTTGCTGATGACCTTGTTTCTTGTAATAGGGTCTAAGGAGATGATTGTCTGAACCTTGGCTTCCTTGGTTGATTGAGATTGAAGTTGATTGCAAGCTTTAGGCTGGCTACAATTGATTGTACCAATGTAGTTGTTGGTGGTAGTTATACCAAGTTTAGTTGAAGCAACTATTGTTGAAGCTTGAATGTTCTTGCTAGAAGCCATTGAAGTTGGTAGCAAGGTGATGTTGATTTCTTTCTTTGAGGGAGAATGAGATGAGAGGTAGAGATGTCCCACTGGGCGTGCCAGAATTTGTAAGCGACTAAATTTCTCGATTTGAAATAAGTCAAACAAGTGAAATAGTGTCGCAAATGCGAATTTGTATTGATGATTGTGTGGTACAATTCTCCGTAACTACAAAAGAGTTATCCTCTGATTCGATCTCCTTAAAAGATTTATTGATTGGATTTGTAGTAATGTGATTTTGATTTGAACACCTAATGTACTTCAATTTGGCTGAAGAATGGATCGAAGATCTTTGGAACAGAATTACAATGAATCTCTGGCTATGAGCTTATTGGAGATCCCTTGTTCTTCACGTTCTTCGTGTTCTTTGTGTGTTCTTCGTCTTCGAAGGTTTGTGGTTGAAGTTCTTCGGTGCTTTAGAGGCTTGAATCCGTTGAGCTTCACTGATTTGTGATTTCTTGATGTTTCTGGAGGCTTTTGAGCTTGATTCCAGTGAACTTTGAGATCTAAGAAGATGATTTGGATGATTTCTCTTCGAATGTTCTTTGCATTTGAAGGTTTGTGGCGGAAGTTCTTCGGGGCTTTGGAGGCTTGAATCCGTAGAGCTTCACTGATTTGTGATTTGATGATGTTTTCGGACCTTTGAGCTTGATTCCCGCAAACTTTTGGATCTAGGCAAATGGTTTGGATGATTCTGCTTCGAATGTTCTCCGATTTTGGGGTTGAAGTTTTTGAAGTTCCTAGAGGCTTCAGGGCTTGATTCCAGCAGAGCTTTTTCACTTCTGAATCTTGGTCCTTCTGAATCTTCTGGTCCTCCTCAATGTCCTAGGAAGGCTTCTATTTATAGGAGTTTGGAGGTGGGTGAGCGACACGTGGCGGAGTTTGATTGGTGACACATGTCACAACCTGATTGGTCTGCTTATGTCATTGCTTACACGTGCTGGACTGCTTGTGTCATCGCTTACACGTGTGAGGTTGCTTGTGTCATCGCTTACACATGCTGGACTGCTTGTGTCATCGCTTACACATATGCTAATGCGTGATTGGTTTTTGCATGACACTTGGCAAATTTCTGTTGGTTTCTGAATAATGATAGCAAAACCTAACAGCAATACGTGGTACTTTGTAATTGGTTATATTTTGTGGACTTGGTAATGTGACGTGTCAGCTTGTGATAGGTCGGAAATTTTCCCTCTCTATAGATGGCACCCGTTGACCTGGATTATTTTAATTAAAAAATGCCATGTGGAACTCAAGGTTATGAAACTGGAGTTGTTTGTAATGTATTTCTTGAGTTTATAAAACTCGAGTACCATAAAACTGAGGTCCATATTTCTAAATGGCAGCAAATTTATGGCATGTCCCTCTAGCTTTTCTTCTTTCACTTCAGTGTGTCCCACACGCATAAGCATAAGACCACATTTCATTAAGAGATGTCTGATATGATTAACTTTCACACCTCTTTCCAACTACCCTATACCATTAGCCTTGTCTTTCTCACCTTTACTACATATTCCCGCTCATTATCAGCCAAAAATCCGTTCAACTATAGTACTTCTACAACAACGAAGAAAGTGATCATTGTGGCTAGCATGATCTTTCCGTTGAAAGCATAGCTTGTGTTGGTCTCCAAAAGAGACAGAAAGAGCTAGAGTGATGGTTCTAGAGAGAGAGTGAGAGAGAAAGTGTGTGTGTTAGTGAGTTGGTGAGTGTTTGATGATAGTGTATGAGTGCAACTCAATTTTAAAGAAAGCGAGTTCCACCCTTCATAGAGCTCTAGTTTTTAGCACTCGAGTTCCAATGGCATTTTATATATATATATATATATTTTAATTCCAGGCCCTTTTTTTTTGGAACTCGATTTTCATAAACTCAAGTTCCATGTAGAACTCGACCTTTTTGAAATCAAGTTTCAAAACAATGGTAGATTACTAATTATTTCTTAAACAATGGTAAAATGCAAATTATTTTGGCCAAATCTGGTATTTGGCCATTTTTGCCAAGTTTTATCACATAGAACTTACAAACTAATATGACAACAAATATGATTGATAGGTTTTGACTACCTTTTTTTTTTAGAGAGTTTCAATTACCAAATAAATGAATGTATAAATTTTTTCTTTTAATGTTTTGTGACAAATCAATTTGTAACTATGTAATAAAATTGTTGTATCTCTAGCATCACTATTTTTTAAATCATAAGTAGATAATAAAAAATTTAATTTAAAAAAAAAAAAATTCTTTGCTGAATAATTCCTATTTAATGAGAAAGACGAAAGGAAGAAACAAATACAGAAGAGATTTGGGCCATTCATATCTCAAACTGAACCAGCAAGGATCAATCTGGGAGGTCCGAGACTTTTAAAAGCATGTGATTTTTTATTTGAGAACAAAAGCATGTGATTTGTATATGTAGTTTTGTTTTTTTTTTTTTTTTTTAAAATTATATGTGTAGGTTTTGTCAAAGTAGGTTTCTGGTCAAGTGGATAAATGATTATTTTCTTTTTATAAATACAATAGGATTTTATCTTATAATATTCACTTTATAAAAAATAATTTTTTACCATTATGCTAAAATACCAATTAGATATTTAAAAAAAATACCTATTAGTTTATTTTTTATAAACATAGTTTAAATTTCAAATCTCTAATTATTGAGCATTAGCATTGGAAAATTCCAATGCTACTCTACTTTACAATTCTAAAAAGCCACTTTATCATTATACCATACTATTTTACAATATCTCCATATCCCAAACTTCTATTTTCCTCTTTTACTCATTAAAATAATATATCTCAAAATTATATCTTTTCTCTCCCATCTCTCTTCTCTCTCTCATTTTTAGCTCTCTTCCATCTGTAACTTCCGTCGAAGCCTTCATTTTCGGTGAGGTGGTGAAATAGTCCAACAATAACCCATCAACTCAAACACCCAAAACTTCATAGATCAACCAAAAACGCATCAATCAACAAAACCCACAAACAAAAAATCCTAAATTTCACAACTCAGCTTCAATAAAACACAAAACTTCATTCACTCCATGATGAGCTCGTACTCGCACTGCTCCGGTTGTGGATCGTGGGTCATGGATCACGAATTCGTGATATCGGTTTCGCCATGCTCGATGGTTATGATCTGGTGGGTTTTGTCGTGCTTGATGGTTGTGATCCATGGATCGTGAATTCGTGATATGGTGTCAATGTGTTGGTTTTGCCATGCTCGATGGCGTGATATGGTGCTAGGTTGGCTGTGCTCTGTGGTACTGGGTTGCGGGTGGCTGTTTCGATTTTTGGGTTGGCGTGATATTGTGTTGGGTGGCTGTTTTGCCGTGGTGTTGGTTTTTGGGTTGGCGTGATATGGTGCTGGCTGTTTCGCCGTGATATGGTTTTTGGGTTAAGCGATGGAGAGACAAAGATGAGAGACAGAGACGAGAGATGAGAGACGCAGGAGAGAGAGTCAGATAAAATATTATTATTTTTTTACAATACCTGCTACAGTGCAATTCTATGTTTAGAATTGCACTGTAACAGTATTGCAAAAAAAATTGCAATACTATTGTTTAGCATTCCCTAATGCAGATGGTTTTGGTGCTTAAAATTCCAAATTTCCCTTAGATTTGGCATTAACATTCCCCAATGCTAATGCTCTTTAGACAACTAAAATTTTACTAATTGATTTGACTAAAAGCCACTGTTACCCAACTCATTTCAAACCACTAGTGAACAAAGGAGATGTATCCGCTTTTGAATGACTATTGAGCACAGTCACAGTGGCATGTGATATAATGCTACAAAAGGGATGCAACAATCAGCATTGTACTATTTTTCATCCAAATAAGATACTAATCGATTTTTAGTGTAGACGAAATTTGAATTTTAAATCTACATTTTAACTCTTAAAAATTTTATCAGTTAAACTAACTAAAACTATATATAAATATAGGTGAAAACACCTTTTAGTCCCTACATTTTCAGTTGATTTCCATTTTAGTCCCTACATTTTATTTTTATTGCTTTTAGTCCCTATCCTAAAAAAAACTTCCCATTTTGGTCTTTGCCGTTACATCAGAAATAGAGAAAGCTGATGTAGCAAATGACAGGAATAAATAATACTAAATTAATGTCCACGTGGCCTAAATTAATAATAAAAAAATATTTTTTGGCATTAAAAAATGTCATGTCAGCATTTAAATTAAAAAATTAATTTATTAATTTTAACTAAATAAAAAAATTAAAAATAGAATTAAAAACTAAAAATCATATGAATTGAGATCTAAGTGTCTCTTGAACAAGAATAACAAGAATGCAAACCCAAATCCAAAAACACAAACCCAGAAATTAAAAAAAAAAAAAAAAAAAAACCCAAAAACACCACCACCACCACCATCTAAAATTTCAAATTTGATCCAAAATGAGGTCGTTTCACTGGTATTTATAAAAAAAGAAGATACAAAGAGAAGAAGAGAGAAGAAGAAGAAGAAGGAGGTAGAGATGTCAGATGCATATTGCTCAGATTGTAAGTGGCAGATGGAGGTGGTGTTCGACCACTCGGCCGGCAACACCGTGTGCTCAGAGTGCGGGTTGGTGTTGGAGTCGCACTTGATCGACGAGACCTTTGAGTGGAGGACTTTCTCAAACAAATTGGGCGACAACAACCTGGTTTGTGTCGGTGAGCCGACAACAACCTGGTTTTTGGGTTTTGTTTTTTGTATTTTATTTTCTGGGTTTGATTTCTTAGTTTGCAGCGTCAATCGAGTCCACCAATCTCACCGCCAATCTACTTTTGTCTCTCAATATGGGTTTTGAGATTGTTTGTGGATGCCGATCTCAGTTTCTGCCATCGGGTTTCTATGTCGATCTGGGTTCTACCATTGGGTTTTAGTCGCGTGGTTTGTTTTGCTAAAAATTGTGAAAAACCACCTGAGTTTGCTAGGTTTCAATCTTGCTGGGTTTTTACCAATATTGAGTTTTTTTTTTTTTTTTTTTTTTTTTTTTTTTTTTTTTTTGGGTAGCTAATTTGAGTTTGGGTGAGTTTGTAGAGAAATTAAAGTTTGGGCTCTTCGTGATGGTTTGATGTTATGCCACCAAATGAAGCTCCCTACCATTGAAGTTGAGCTTGATGCTAAGGCCCTGGTTGATGCATTGAGTAATCCTAGCTATAGTAACTCAGTGATCTCTCCTATTTTTGATGACTGTAAGATTCTCCTTTCCCAATTTTCCCTTGTTCGTCTCAACCATATCTATCGAGAGGCCAATATTAGTGCTGATCGATTAGCTAATTTTGGCCACTCCCATGGCTTAGATTTTATTATTCATTCTGTTCCTCCCGAGGATTTGATTTCCTTTGTTGAGGCTGACTGTAATGGTCTTTCTTGTAACAGGCTTTGTCCTAAGTTTGCTCCTTCTTGTTAGTTGAATAAAACTTTCCAGATTACCAAAAAAAAAAAAAAAAAAAAAAATTGGGTTTAAGAATTTCTGCTTTGATTCATGGTTGTGCTTTGACTGAAATTAGAGAATTTAAGTTTGATTTGTTCAGATTGTTTTTTCTCTTTTCAATTTCTAGGTTTGTGTTCTTGGATTTGGGTGTGTGTTCTTATTGTTCTTGTTCAAGACACACTTAGATCTCAATTCATATAATTTTTAGTTTTTAATTTAGTTAAAATTAATTAATTAATTTTTTTAATTTAGATGCTGACGTGGCATTTTTTAATGCCAAAAAACATTTTTTGTTATTAATTTAGGCCACATGGATATTAATTTAGTATTATTTATTCCTGCCGTTTGCCACGTCAGTTTTTTCTGTTTCTAATGTAACAACAGGGACCAAAACGGGAAGCGTTTTTCAGGATAGGGACTAAAAGCGGTAAAAATAAAATGTAGAGACTAAAATGAGAATCGCCTGAAAATATAGGGACTAAAAGGTATTTTTTTGCCATATATATATATATATATATTAATACCTTAGAAAAATGATTGTACTTACCGCGTGGTAGTACTTCCAAGAACATTGTCGTTACTCGTAATGCTTCAAGAGCAACGGTACTGTGCAACAATAATTTTGGCCACTCCCAAGGCTTAGATTTTATTATTCATTCTGTTCCTCTCGAGGATTTGATTTCCTTTGTTGAGACTGACCGTAATGGTCTTTCTTGTAACAGCCTTTGCCCTGAGTTTGCTCCTTCTTATTAGTTGAATAAAACTTTCCAGATTGCCAAAAAAAAAAAAAAAATTTGGGTTTATGCTTTGATTCATGGTTGTGCTTTGTCTGAAATTAAAGAATTTAAGTTTGATTTGTTCAGATTGTTTTTTCTTTTTTCAATTTCTAGGTTTGCGTTCTTGGATCTGGGTTTATGTTCTTATTGTTCTTGTTCAAGACACACTTAGATCTCAATTCATATAATTTTTAGTTTTTAATTTTTTTAATTTAGTTAAAATTAATTAATTAATTATTTTTAATTTAGATGTTGATGTGGCATTTTTTAATGCCAAAAAACATTTTTTGTTATTAATTTAGGCCACGTGGATATTAATTTAGTATTATTTATTCTTGCCGTTTGCCACTTCAGTTTTTTCCGTTTCTAATGTAACAACAGGGATCAAAACGGGAAGCGTTTTTCAGGATAGAGACTAAAAGTGGTAAAAATAAAATGTAGGGACTAAAATGAGAATCGCCTAAAAATATAAGGACTAAAAAGTATTTTTTTGCCATATATATATATATATATTTTTTTTTTTAATACCGTAGAAAAATGATTGTACTTACCGCGTGGTAGTACTTCCAAGAACATTGTCGTTACTCGTAATGCTTCAAAAGCAATGGTACTGTGCAACAATAATTCAAAGGGTTCAATAACAACAGTTTTTTTTTTTTTTTTTTTTGAATTGTTCAATAACAACAGTTAATGATAAGGAATTAGTGGGAGATAAATAAAGTGGTAGTGATGCTTTGGAAGATGTAAAACTAAAATCTAACTGGAATTCTTTTCTTATTTCCTTCATGGCGAACACAACCAACTCTCTCCCTCTGTTTGAGAAAATCCCTCGTAAAAAATTAAAAATACTATACAGAGAGGGTTTGATATCATTATCTTCTTTCTTCTTTTTTTACTCCTTGTTTGTCGTCTCTACTTCCTCATCCATTATGGTTTCACTTGGATCCTTGCCTTCCTATGCGAGTCATGGTTCACTTTCACTTGGGTTCTTGTCATCAGCACCAAATGGACTCTTGTGGACTCAACACCTATCCAGACCGCCTCTTGCAAAGGTATAAAATATCCTCTTGTCTACAATTCTCTAATCTTCAATCATGCTATGATTTTAATGATCACACTATCATTTTGCATTGCTTTTCCTTCATCGTAGTGAAATCTCTGATGTGTCATTTTTGCTATGAATTTTACTTGGTTTGAAGCATATATGAATGATTTTTTTATGTTGCTCCTAACTTTTAATTTGTGATTTTTTCATATAAAGGTACCCGAAGTTGAACTTCCCTCAGTGGAAATGTTTGTCACAACCGCAGACCCAGTGCTGGAACCAACTATAATCACCGTGAACACTGTGCTCTCTTTGTTGGCAGTTGATTACCCTTCTGACAAGCTAGCTTGCTATGTATCTGATGATTGCTGTTCTCCTCTCACCTATTACTCTCTTGTCGAGGCCTCAAAGTTTGCCAAGCTTTGGGTTCCATTTTGTAACAAGTACAATGTTCAAGTGAGAGCTCTTTTTAGATACTTTTCAGGTGATGATTCCTCAACGGCCAGTGGCAGTGATACTTCAAGTAACTTTCAACAAGAGTGGAAACGGATGAAGGTAATTTGAAGGTGTAGTTAGACTTGGATCTGAAGATTATTATCTTAAATCTAAAAAGTTGGAATATCTTAAAGAGCATATGTTGTCAATGGTATCTTAATTCAATAAATCCAAGGACAACATTTTCTGCAATTATTTACAACTAGTATGTAACCCGTGCTATCGCACGGGAATGAATATATTATTAATCATGAGTTTGTTCATATTTAAAAGGCTCAGTTAAGTCTAAATTCATATTATTAACCAGAAAATTTCATTAACAAAACTCAGAAGTATATATATATATATATAAAACAAATTTATAGGAATTTGATATCATTATGTTTCTTTAAAAGAAAAAAGGGAAGAGAGGAGAAGAAATGGAAAGGAAAATTTAGATTGTTAGATCTATATATCTGAACCATGTCATACTATTTCAGAAAACAAAGTGTTTTAACTCGTCATATTTCTTGGGTAAAACTCCATAGTGTTCCATTAAGCAGCTGAGCATGCATTCAACTACTCAAAAGATTTTCTCCAAAAAAAAAAAAAAAAATACTCAATAGATGATGAGAAGAAAACAATAGCCTATTTGACATCACTACATTATAGTCATGATACAAATTCTTACGCAAAATTCAATAGACATTATAAGGAAAATTTTGATGCATTCAAGCAAATATATAACTAATCCAAACAGCCACAATACACTATATTGACTTGGTCGAAAAATTAAAATAACTAAAAACATAGTAATCAAAGATGAAATGAGCACCCTTTCCAAGCTCTACAATTTGTTTCATAGCAATAGACACAACACAATTATTGATAAAACATGAATATTCAAATAAAATTTAACCTTTTACATTTTTAACTTAGTTTTGTCTCTTTGTTACAACAGGAATGAAAGAAACTGAAAAAATATAACTATAAAAAATTCATGTTTCCTCAGTTTCTTTTATATATAAAGTGTGTGAGGACACCATTTTTGCTGATACAAATTTAATATTATGCTTTATATTCATTGTAAGTCTTGTAAGTCTCAGAACATATCTGCCAAGAGGGACGTAGTAGTCTCTAAATTTGTGAGAATGTCCTTGCAAATCAAAATGGGAAATTGCTATTAATGTACAAAATGCAATAAATCCATCTACTTTCAAGCTGCAAATTCCCTCTTAAACTTTGATTTCAACATTAAATCCTGAGTTTGGCATCAGGATGAAGCTGCAAACGAAGAAAAAAAGAAGTTCAATATTGTTTACCTAAGAAAGAAGAAAAAAAAGAAGCCTGAAACTGGGAAAAAAATTCCAAAGGATAGATTAAGCAGTCTACATAATTCATTGAAATAATCCAATATTAAATCCTAATTTATGGTCAAGTGCAGATTTCTTCTTGGCATTCTCTATTCTTTAAAAAGACTTTTGAGAGAGGGCTTAGTTTTTTGTTCTTTTGAGTCAAAGTAGTGTAAATCTCATTCAAAACTCTAATGTGATTTTGATTGACAACAATAATCAAACACATTCAAGGCAACTCATCAAATGACAAAACACCCAACTCACATTTGCACCAAATCTAAGCTGCCTAACTCACTGGCTTTTGATGAAAGAAAGTCCAAAATCTCAGCTGAAATTTTTTTACTACAAAGAGGCAAGTACTTTTAGCTGGAAAAAAAGAGAAGAAAATGGAAGTCTAAAACTCTTCCCAAACCTATATAAAAAAGAGGAAAAAAAAAATGAAAGAAAATGTTCATCAAAGTATCCTTCACAGTAAAATATATATTAGTGCAAGGGCATGTTGTACAGCCCCTCATTTGTCCTACTTGCAGGAATGCTATGTATAAAATACAATATCACTCCAATTAAAATCAACTCCAACTATCTTTTATAGAATTAAAAAAAAATATATCATATGTTACAATGGTGTCCTTCTAGAAACAAAATATAAAGCACATAGTATGACACAAAACATAGAAATTAGCAGAGATCAAAATACTTGCAGCAAGTAAACTATTTAATAGAATTTACAAATTTCAAATTTCTCAAATGAGCATTAAAACCAAATTATGCTAAAGTAGAAATTGTCCATCAAAAGAATAATACCTGCTACAAAAAAGCTTACCATAGATATAGGATGGCAAGATGCAGAGAAATAAGTTTCAAAGAACAAAATGTCCATTGTTCCTAATTTCCTGCTTCTTTGCCAAGTTTGCATTCTATTACATGTTCGAATATATATATATTTTTAAAAATCAATTGAAAAGGGGAAAATCCCTAAACTTACCATTAAATTATGATATTCATTGTAATGCAATTACATGCCTCAATCACTGTGATTTGTGAACTCTTAGACCTTTACATCACAACCCTAGGAAAAATAATTAAAAAAAAGAAGCTCTCAAAGAACTTGTAAACAACGAAATAGAAATAACATAGGAAACCAAATTATAAAGAGGAGCAACATGTGAAAAATAACACCTAGTATGAATTTCAAATTAAATACATAGATAACTATCACAATCAAATTTATAAATGATTGAATTATAGTATTTTTATGAACTGCATCAATAACTAATAAGCAGAATTTTCGAAAAAAAAATTTTGGTTCAATGAACGAAGCAAGTTAAATTATTGATAATGAGGAGATATTTGATAGAATTTTAATAACAATAATTAATAGTTCTTATGTGATTATTTAATATTAAAAAAGTCTATACTGACACACCACTTACAGTTTCAGTACAACCTAAACTAACTTGGATTTGGTTAATAACCCAAAACAAAATGAATTCTAACCCAAATACCTTAATCAAAACCAATCCAATATTACATTACATTACATTACTCCAGTATTTCAGAAACCAAACATAGCCAGCCCAACATGAATGATATGTAAGTAAGTATTAAGATAAAGAATCCAGGCTAGCTGGGAAAAAAAAATCACAATCAGATTTTTTTTAGGGTAAAAAACAATGCTTTCGGTAAAAAATTGTGATAACAAAATGAAAAAACTACTCGATGAGGGAACATTGTTGCCACCACCATCATCATTATCGTCATACCCAACTACAGACATGTCTTCTTTACATTGAAACTCCATTCAAAATTAACACCCATTTATAAAAAAAATACTTCCTACTTTAATAATTAAAAATTTTCCTTCACCACTTTGGCAAGCTTTATAAATGCAAGAAACATCTAGAAATCCTACTAAAAAAGAGCTAATCATCACCAGCTGTTTTACAATGCATGTCAAACCTCGCTTGAATCCTCTGACATTCAACCTGTCTTTGTCTTTTCTATACTTTCTTTCCTCAAAAATATATTGGACAATCCTGACTATGAACAAATAAGTAAATCACAGCCACAATAATTGAGCCAAACACCACATCATTTTTTCTCATATGCTCAATTTTTTTCAAAATTAGCACTCTTCTTCTTACTAAATTCTGAGATCTCTTAGGTAACCCACTCAAGGATTGTTTTATTTTAATACTCTTCACATGTAAGCAATCACTCAAACTTGTTTTCATAACTCATGTTTGTGTCATAACTCATAGCTTTCTTAGCCCTGCAACCCATTAAAAAAAAAAAAACTTTACTGGTAGTAGCAATTTTTTTGGATATGGGTTCTCATTTAAACTCTAATTTTCTTTTCTAAGAAATGCTTCCTTATCTGTATATATCTAATTGTGTTTTCTAGATAAGCAATAAGTAGTTCAAAATTCATAGTTATCATGCTTTTCATAGGAATAACCCACCAAATTATTCAAAAAGTTTTTCATAGGCACAAAACATAGTAGAAAATTACGAAAGCAATAAATGATAATAAACCAAAATACAAAACTCAAACAATATGATCCATACAAATAAAGAACTATAATAACTCTCTACATCGGAATGTTAAAGGTTGAGCATAAGGAAATAAATTCATAGCTATAAATAATTATATATATAAACACATTCAAAACTTTGTTTTTTAAATAATTCAGTGACAGGAAATTACAAAAGGCCACAGATATAACAAAAATGGGACGATGATCATTTGACAATCCCAACTTTTTTTTACAAATCAAATAGAAGAAGGAAATTAAAAGGAAGCAAAAACTTACAAAAGGATTTAAGTTTGGCAGCTTTTCAGCAGCAATTGCATGATGGTAATCTTGCCTACCATATCCACTTTGGGGTGTTTAAAACTTTTTTCTACACCTACACATCAATAATACTATCAATGTTAACTTTGGAGCAAATAGCAGATCACTAATTTTGTTGGTCCATGATTGTAAGAATTTACAAATAAAATAAAAACTAAACTTCTAGCTTACTATTGTCATAAGGTAAGGCAATATTTATAAAAATTTGAATTAATATCAATATCAATCGATTGTTTTTATTACTAATGTCATAAATGATGACATGGTTTGTCTTTATAAAGGATGGAAGAACATAATTCTTTAGAATGCAGCTCCTAATCTACAATTGAAAATATTAACTACAAATTAAGATCATTCTTATCTGATTAAAACCATTATAGAAGGAAAAAAGAATAATTGTTTATAATATTTAGCTTTCTGCATCAAACAGGGAAATAAACACCAGATAACAAATTTATTTTAGAAAACAATAAAGCTTCTATGAGAAATTCCATAAAACGTACTCTAAATTTTCTAGGTTTAGCCTATCAACTACTCAAAACACATAGATTTTAGAAATATATATATTGGGTAGTGTTGGTGTAGTAATCTAAAGCATTTTCTTATCTTTCTTATTCTCTTTCTCTCTCCTTCACTCTCCTCTGTCTCCCTCACTTGCTAATCTGGCATCAAGCTACTATCCCAACTCTTATAACCTGCATTTAGTAGGTAAAATTTTCTCAGTTGTTTAATCAGTCATTGATGATCATAAAGAGGATTTAAAACGCAACATCAGACTCATAACATCAAGATTACATAAGAAAATACAATTCTCATGCAGTCGTAGATATCTCAATAACATGGCACTACACAGTACTAAACATTACCTCATATTTGTTCAGTCACAATGGCCTAATGCTTGTCATGTTGCTTTACCTCTTAAGCTTTATCTTACGTCTGGCTTCCTGGACAGCTTCTACATCTGCTTGCCTTTTCTTCCACTCACCTTAAAATAAAATCAGAATTAAGAAACAATTGACCAAAAATTCAATTCAAGCCTTTCTTTGAATAGTTTGATGGGAATTGAGAAACCAAGGAAAAAATTGATTTGAAAAAAACAAAAATAGATAATGGAAAATCCTTAAGAGAGAGGTTGAAGCATAGTCAATCTGTGTTTTCCATGCCCAACAACAATAAAGACAGATTACATGTCACTACTTTCATTTTTGCAATAAATCTAATGAAACACACATGAACAATTTTGATCTGTTCTGAAAACCCATTTATCAATGAGGTTTACCAACAAAAAAATTGGGATTATTCAACTGACATGATTATCAATTTTCTTGTTAACTCTTCTCATCGACATTTCTTCAAACATATGAAACCAAAAAGATACAAAAATTGGAATTATTGTTAGTAACAAAATTAATGGCAATGCAGGCAATCCATAGTAATAGAGAGAAAAGAAAAAGCACTTAATATTTCAATATAAAACAAATATTGAAATCAATAGAAAAGCAAAAACACCAAATAAGAGATACGATAAAGGGGAAGAATTGACAATTTCTTCTTCTTCTTTGGACTTGGCTTCCCATTCAACACCATGAATTCAAAAACAAAATTAAAAAATAAAAAAATAAAATTTAAAAAAATTGGCTTTAATTAATAGTAAACATCAAATACCAAATCAAATTCACATATAAACAAACAAATGTTTTCCAAGTTTCACACTGTAACAAAGCAAAATGAAAAGAAGAAATCATAAAAGTACTGCCCATTTCATAAAGTAGAACATTCACATACAAAATGATAGTTCCTTAATACAAATAAATTCAGCAAAGAAAGAACAGAATGAATGAATGAATCATAATTTCCCAAATCAAAAAAGGAAATAGTTTTATACAATTTGAAACGGTAATTGAATAGGAAAAAAAAAAAAAAAAAAAACCATGCCTACCTTCTACTAAATCCATATATTTTTCAATAGGGATAAAAGTTTTTCTGTTGGTCCATCCACATAGTGGGCTGGAAACTCAAACCTGGTCCTTACAAATATAATACTTAATTTATATTGCATTTTGGGCATCCTAATTGCTAGGCTAGTCATGAAGATTGCATGGTGTAGAGTGGTTATCCAAAGGTCATTTATTTTCAATCTTTTACTACTATACAGATCTATATATACAAAAATAAAAGAAACCCAAATTCACTACCAACTAATCTATTGATTCCAAAATAAAAGAAGCACACAACAAATCAAAGCCAATGGATCTTACTCCATAGACTTTTTCACTCCAAGAAAAATTAGGAACAATGTACTTCCTTTGCTTCTTTTACTCATTTTCGGGTTTGTCTCTTGAGCCTCAAATAAAAATGTTTTTTTTTTTTTTTTTTTTTTTTTTTTCTTTTGTGCGCTAAAACTATCAAATAAAAATGTTAATGCAATAGAGAATGTGAATAAACACATCTTTTAACAATGGAAATTGCTCTAGAGATGCAACATTAACTCTGACGAATTGCAAATTGAGTCAAATTCTTAGCTGCAACATTAATAGATTAGTAGCGCAGTAGATATCCCAAGTATGAAAGGAACATATAAGGACTTTTATCTCAGCAAAAATATGTCCACAACATCATTTAGGAGAAGAGAAAATTGCTTTAAGAAGTTCATATACAATGCCTTCCAATTATATCAAAAAAGTCAATCTTAAAAGCAGCACAAACATGAAGTACCTATATACATCTTTTGGTCTAGGAAAAAAGAGAGTAGTTTTTTAATTCCTAATGGACAAGAACTCTGACCCAACACAGGAAACATTCTCACACCTCTCTCCTTGCTGCTCCTGAGTTTGAAGTTCACGCTTATTTCCTATTTGCAAACACTAATTTTTCCTGAAAATACAACCACTTCAAAGTTCAAACTATCAAATTATCCCATCCAAGAGTATGTACAAAATTAAGATATTGATGTTAATAGCCATCAAAAGCCAGTAATACCACTAATGATTCCAACTTCATTATTAAAATACTTTTCACTTCAACATTAAATCGAGCCAAGGTTTGAATATCCTATGCACATGCTATGCAACGGGAATACCCAATACCACTTAATTGCAAACATTAAAGTGATGTGTACATACAAACTGATGGATGTCATTAAAAAAAATAAAAAAATAAAAAAATAAAAAGAGAAAAAGATTGCAGAGAAAAGGTAAACCTTGGAAGAGAACTCAAACTCTGTAACTGGTGAAGAATGATATTTAGAATAGGTTGAATTGAAAATTGTTTGTGAGAGAAAGAATTGGTTATGTGTGTGTGTGTGTATATATATATATATATATATGATGATTATAGATGATATATAAAGGGAATCGAGCTAAACGTTCTCTTCTTTCAAGATCATATAGTCATAAATACTATATTGAGATTGAAAATATTGTATTGAGATTGGTAAATATTATTATTGAGGCCATAATGCTTATCCGCAAGTCCAAGACAAATCTAGTGATTAATTTAGAATGGACATTGGAATTTTTGGCACCAACAAATAATTTAAGACACATGGCACAAAATTATTGAAATTGGTGTGGTCCTCACATGAATCTAGACACATGTCACACAATTAGAGTTCTAATTTGGAATTGCAATCTAGACACGTGGCACAAAATTAGAGTTCTAATTTGAAATTGCAATTTGAGTTTCTCTCTGCTTCACCTATTATTTTATATATAGATTATTGAGGTGAAATACTGAATCGAGATGTGGAGGGAATTAGTTTTGTCTCTAATACAAGGGACAACAGATACAGAATACCTTATCTTTTTGTTTGTTGACTTGTTTGTCTTTCATGTTTTGTAGGATGAGTATGAACAGCTTAGTGCAAAAATCGAGGATGCCGTCAAAAACCAAAACATGTGATTTAACAGCTTTCTCCGAAATAGATAGAAAAAATCATCCAACCATACTCAGGGTATTTCCATCAGCTCTTTCATAAAAAATGTCATTTTAATACACTAAAAATCCATTTTATCATTTTAGCACATCATTTTACAACATACCATTTATCAGATGTTCTATACTTCAATTCTATATATTAAAATAATATTTACTACACATTAAAATAATATATTTTCTCAAAACCCAATAATATACAAAAACACAGTCCCGACAGTCACCACCAACCAAGAACCAAGAACCACCGCTACAACCACTGCCACAACAACCACTGCTACAACCACAATCACCGGTCCTCCAACAAATTCCAAATTCAAAAACCTCAACAAAACCCCACCATACACTGATACACAGCACAGCCCGTCACCACCATACCCAAGCACAGCCCACCACCACCACCCACAGGTAAAACCCACCACCACCAAGCAAGGCTAAACTCCACGGCGAGGCCGAACTCCACAGTGACGGCCGATCTCAAGGGCAACACCCTAGGCAGAGGAAAAAAAAGACAGAGAAGGAGAGTGACAGGGGGAAAAAAAAAAGATAGAGAAGGCGAGGAGAAAGTGACAAAAGAAAAAAGGGGGAAAAAAAAAAGCAAGAAAAAGGGAGAGGTGGAGGTTCTGAAGAAGGAAAGAAGAAGAAAAAGAAGAAGGAAAAAGGTGAACTGAGAAGATGAATTAGGCGGAGAAAGAAAGAAGAAAAAGAAAGAGAGAGAAGAAAGAGTCATAAATGAAGAGAGAGAAATAGAATAAAAAAATATTTTTTTTATAGAACATCTGTCCGTACCGTTCCATTTTTGGAATGGTACTGTTCACATGTGCTAAAATTTATAGGATATAGAACACCTCATGAGAAGGATTTTTTGGTGTTTGGTGTGTCAAATGCCAAATATTTGGCATTTGGCACACCTGATGAGAGTGCTCTCAAGGTACTCTTTTATGGATTCGGCTTCTGTCCAGTGGTCATTGGCCATTGGACCTGTTAAGATACAAATATGGGTCTGTAATCTAATGTGTCCAGTAGCACTGACCACTAAACAGAAGCCAGATCCCTTTTTTATAGTGTAGGCAATTAGGCTATGGCCTAGTGCGTGCATGCATACAGCATTAGGAGAAATTATACCATTTCACTAAGAGATTTTTACCTATTTTAAAATGTCAAGTTAGAAAAAAATTTTAAATAAAAATTAATTACTGATTTAGTAATTTTAAATAGATGTGAGTCTTTTATTAGAATGGTAGACAAGTGACGTGGTTTACTATGAGGATGGTATAATTTCTCCAGCATTAAGCAGTTTTCTAGATCAATATGCTATCATTTTAGGAAACTCGTCATCTTTAGTGTAAAAAATGGAAAATGCTAGAAATACTAATGTTTTTACAAATTGTTGATATAGTGAGTAGTTATTAATAAATAAAAAATAATAATATTAGTAATGAGTATATATGAGAACCAGTAAGAATTAGTCACAACAACAATTTGTAAAAATGTTGTAAAATAATTTGTGGTTGTAATACTACTTGTAAAATAATATGAAAAATGTTAAAATCACAAACTATTTTACAATTTTTTTTATTTTAATTTTTACAGAGTGCTGATGTAGTGTGTGATTATTCTTAATATATATATATATATATATATTTTATAGATCTAGAGTGGTTATTTTTAGTTAGTGTTACATAAATTTTTTTATTGATATTTAGATATAAAACACCACTTAAATTTATCATCTTAGGCAACTCTATTGAGCCAGCCCTAAGATTTATACACACACTATAGGAGTGTAGTTTGTAGACTTTAGAAGTGTAGTTTGCAATTTATCCTAAAAGTTTTAATGACTTTAGCATTTTCCAAAATTTAATGATAATAACTGTTTAAAAAAAAAAAGTTAGTCTACTATTTTTCTCACCTCCAAAAGGGTCGATGAAATATTAGACTAATAAAAACTCAACTCAATTGAAAACCATAAGCACCTTGGGGAAAAAGTGTTGGCTTTAAATTTCGTAAATCAATATTATATATGGTAGATTGTCAATATTAGTTACCTAATCTTTTACATGGCCACACACTAGACAATTTCTATCTCTTTCTTAACATCATCAAAACTTATAATAATGCATCATCTTATCTAATTAAGGTAAAGTAAACATCTTTTCTTAAAAAATAATAAATTTTTATTTCTTTTTATTAAACCTTTGAATCAAGATATTTGATTCCCTATATAAAATTAAATTTAATTTGCATAGTATTAATTCATCAAATTAAACTTTGTTTAGTTAGTGTTACATAAATTTATTTTATTGATATTTAAATATAAAACACCACTTAAATTTATCATCTTAGGCCCTAACTCTATCGAGCCAGCCCTAAGATGTATATACACACTATGTATATGTATATATACCCTTAAACAAAAATCCATGGTTAACACTGAATGAAAGTCCATGGTTAACACTGAATGAAAGTGCACAAACTCAAAGTGAATTCAAATTTACGTTAAGAATCACTAGTAAAATGGTAATGAAGCCTAGTATACCATCTAAAAGGCTTATTTTGGTTTTGTTATTGTAGGTTATATGGGAGAACCAGGAGGGTATTTTAGATGGGTTGCCAGGTTTGGTCTATCTGTCCAGAGAGAAGAGGCCAAATCATTCACATCATTATAAAGCGGGTGCTATGAACGTTTTAGTAAGAAGTTTCTTACGCCAAAGAAATTTCAAAAAGTCTTATATGATTTTTATAAAACCTAATAGCTTTGATACATATTTAATTTCCATTTGATTGTTTTTATATTGTGAGTAGACTAGAGTCTCTGGGTTGATGACAAATGCCTCCTACATGCTGAATGTAGACTGCGATATGTATGCCAATAATCCAAAGATTGTTCTTCATGCAATGTGCCTCCTACTTGGCTCGAATAGTGAAAAAGAAATAGCATTTGTTCAGTTCTCACAGGCTTTCTATGATGGATTAAAGGACGATCCATATGGCAATCAATTCGTGGTTACTTATGAAGTGAGTCAAATTTTAAAGTCTTCCCAAACAAGTCTTTTTCCTTTTCTCTACCAACTACAAACAATGTAATTTGTACCATATATAGATTATAGTGTGCTATATATGCACTAACGAAAAGTTGCTAATGAGGCAAGTGGTTACATTCACTAATTGCTTTGGTTTGGTATTGCTAGTATATGGCATGCGGAATTTCTGGACTGCAAGGAATCTTCTATGGAGGAACAGGATGTTTTCATAGAAGAAAAGTTATATATGGCTTACAGCTAGATAATATAGATTCAATAAATGGTAAGAAAATAAATTTAAATTTTCATTTACCATTCCTCTACAAAAGTAAATAGAAAATTTATTTTTAATACTTTTATGTGAATTAATTTTATTGGTAACACTAGAAATGATAAGCATAAGGTTAGTTATGTAATTTTTTATTCTTTTTTTTGTTTTTAAATTTTTTATAGCATCATCAACTGTTTATATATTTTTAATAAATTGGGTTTGGCAGAAGAAATACTAAAAAGAGTTGGGAGTTCAAAGGAGTTGATGAAATCAGTTGCCCATGCTTTGAAGGGAAAGACAAATTCACCAGATCATCTTTCAAACTCAATTGACACAGCATACCAAGTTGCCGGTTGTGGGTATGAGCATGGTACTAGCTGGGGTAGACAGGTTAGGGAATAAAATTAATGGTACTAACTACTAACTATGCATTATATATTTACATTTTTATTTTTATATAAGACATAATATTGAAACCATTGATATTCATATCTAAAATTTCCCTCATTTTTAAATTCTAGTTATCACTATTAGAAACACCTGGAATTGGTAGTCCTCATTTTATTAATGGATAGTTTTTTTTTTTTTTTTTTTTTTTTTTTTTTTTTTTAAATTCTCCTTCTATTTTAAGGTGGAATTAATTTAGTAAAAAATCTTGTAGTTTAGTGCCATTGCCTATTAGTATTTTATATAAACAGATTTAGAGTCGAATCCTCCACTCTCATTGTTGTAAACATTCAATTTTTTTTTTTTTTTTTTTGTTTTGAAATCTAGTTTGACATGATATTATTCATACTTTTGTTAATTTTTTCTGTTGGTTGGGCCACTCTCATCATTATTATTATTTTTTCTAGCTGGGTTGGCTATATGGATCCACAGCAGAGGATATTCTCACTGGGCTAAGGATTCATAGTAAAGGTTGGAAGTCAGCTTTTCCAAGGCCCAACCCACAGGCCTTTTTAGGGTGTGCACCTTCTGGTGGGCCTGCCGCAATGACCCAACAGAAGAGGTGGGCTACCGGTCTGCTTGAAGTTCTCTTAAGCAAAGACTGTCCCATATTGGCCACCCTTTTTGCAAAGCTCCATTGGAGGCAGTGCTTGGCCTATCTATGGGTCTTCACATGGGGCCTACGCTCTATCCCAGAGTTATGCTATGCTTTTCTGCCCGCGTATTGTATCATCACAAACTCCCATTTCTTGCCCAAGGTACCTTCCCATGCATTTTATTCTTGGTAAAAATGTACTTTTGGTTCCTACATTTTAGACTTTATTACAATTTGGTCCCTAAATTGATTTAGATCCTAAGTCAGTCCCTGATTTTCAAAAATCATTTTTAAAATAGTTCCTACTGTCAACCCAGTGACAGAAAATACTGAGGTGGCAAACGGCGTGTCTTACTTGCTAACATGGTGCTAATATGGATATGAAAATATTATTAAAAATACCACGCCAGCATCCATGTCAGCGTTTTAATGACAAGTTAGCATTTTAATTAATAAAAAAATAAAAATAATTTTAAAAAAATTAAACTGAAAAAATTCAAAATCAAAAACAAAAAAAGAAAAAACTTTTTCAATTCTCTCTGTCTGTATTATTATTATTATTATCTTTTTTCAGATCCTCTCTTTCTCTGTCTCTTCCATTTTCTCGTTGGTCACGCGGACGATGTGAGAACGAACTCCGGCGAGACCATGACGGACTCAATGGTCCCCAATGGAACCTCCAGTCGGATTGAGCAGTGGATCACGATGATCACGCACTTTTTGTTCGCGTTGGTTATGCCGAAATTTCTGAATCTGGCCGACCTCGCTGTGGAGACCAGTGACTGAGCCGAGGCAAGGTCTTTGCACTCCACGGCGAAGATGAGCGGTTCGAAGCGGAGGACAAGTTCGGACTCGAGTTCGGAGCAAGTTGGTGAGTCAGGGAAGAGGAGGGAGATGACCGAGTCGGGATCAGCCGGGTCGTGGGAGATGAAGAGCCAGAAGCCGCCTTTGGATTTTTTGTTGGGTTGGGTTTGGTGTATGGGTTGGAAGAGGATAGAGATACGGCCAGAGCAGGAGCTGGTGGGGAAGGAGCAAGGGTGGTTGTTGAGCCGGAGATATAACTGCTTTTTTCTGGGTTTCTGTAGGGGTGGGTGGTCTGTAGTGGAGGTGGAGATTGGTGTGGTCGTGGAGATCGGTGTGGCCATGTTTGTGTTTCGGAGATGGAGTTGTCTCGGTGAGTTTGGTTTTGTGTTTATGGGTGTTTTTTTTTTTTTTCCTCTGATGTGGATTTGTATATTTATTTCTTGGATTTATTGGGTTTGATTTACTAGAGGTTTATGGGTTTGATTTCTTGGATTTATTGGGTTTGATTTATTGGATGTTTATGGGTTTGATTTCTTAGATTTATTGGGTGGTTTATGAGTTTGATTTCTTGGATTTATTAGGTTTGATTTACCGGATGTTTATGGGTTTGATTTTTTGGATTTATTGGGTTTGATTTGGGGAAGAACATGAAGCATGAAGTTCATATCCTGGGGAAGAAGAAGAACAATGTTCTTTCGAAAAATAATGAAAAACAAACCCATTTTTTAAACTCAAAATTTTAAACTGAAAAAACTTTTTTTTTCTTAATTTAATTAAATTAATTTTTATTTATTTATTTATTTATTTATTTTAAAATTTCTGACCTGGATTTTTGTTTTAATTTTTTATTAATTTAAATTTGATGTGGCATTTCAAAAATGCCAAATAAGTTTTTTTAATAATATTTTATTATCCACGTCAGTGCCATGTCAACAAGTAGGGCACGCCGTTTGCCACCTCAGCATTTTCTATTACTGGGTTGACGGTAGGGACTACTTTAAAAACGATTTTTGAAAATCAGGGACTGACCTAGGACCTAAATCAATTTAGGAACCAAATTGTAACAAAACTCAAAATGTAGGGACTAAAAGTGCATTTTCGCATTTATTCTTTTTATGTACATTTAAATAGTTTAATATCTTTTTTTTTTTTTTTTTTTTTTTTGCTTGCTAAACAAGCAGTTTAATATCTTATATCATGCATAATGATCATGTTCATCATATGGTAATAGAATACATGTGGAATAAGTCCAAATTTGACAAATCATATTGATGCTGTGACAATGAAAATATAAATCACTCATTTTTCATGTCATTAATAGAGGTCAATCAACTTGATACAGCTATTTACATTATTGGAAGCTAAAACTGTGTTCATGCAGGTCCAAGAGCAAGCCTTTTATATAGCAATAGTTGTTTTTGTCATCCACCACCTTTACACTCTATCCGAGTACTTAAGAGCTGGCCTCTCAGTCCTAGCTTGGTGGAACAACCAGAGAATGGCGAGAATAACCACAATGACTGCATGGTTGTTTGGATTTCTAAGTGTCATTCTCAAACTCTTAAGAATATCCGAGACAGTCTTTGAAGTTACGAAGAAAGACAAATCCACTTCTAGTAATGGCACTCATGATGTAGATACCGGTAGGTTCACCTTTGACGAGTCCCCAATTTTTGTGCTAGGCACAACCATTTTAATGGTGCACTTGACTGCGCTCGTTGTGAGCTTGTTAAATCTGCAACAGCCAGCTGATGATGGGCTTGGTTCAGGGCTAGGCGAGGTCTTGTGTAGTGTGTGGTTGGTGCTATGCTTCTGGCTATTTTTGAAAGGACTATTTGGGAAAGGAAAGCATGGAATTCCCTTATCCACTATATGCAAGTCAGCTGCATTAGTGTTATCATTTCTACACTTGTGTAGAATGACTATAATGGGTTGAGACTTTGGTCATGAAATTATTTTGTTTTCTCACAGTGGGTTGAGACTTTGTCCTTGAAATTATAAACTCAAAATGGATTGAAACTTTAATTTAGAAAATCAAAAGCTGTACTAAGTTGTTAGTCATTGAAGTAGGTGATTTAGGGTATGTTCTGTAGGGAACTAAGCCGAATTTCCCAACCTATGAAAAACAAAAAAAATAGAGAAAACACACGCCAAAGAAGAAAAAAAAAAAAAACAATCATAAACACAAGACAATATTTACGTGGTTTGGCAATTTGCCTATATCCACGGAGTTGCAGGGATTTCACTATTTTCAGAGAAGACAGAATACAACAAGCGGCTACAATATTTTCTCACTATATAAGACACGGCAACCGACTCTATAAAAACTCTATAAGCCTCAGTAAATCTCCCATTAAAAACCACGCAATATTATTCGGGTCGGATCCGGTCGTCAAACTGGATTAAATAAAACTAAGCTCCACAAAGCCCAACATGTTCCTCCTTGATGAAGAAGGTATTTTTAAGGGTCAGTATAGATTTGTTCAATCCATTGAGATGGAATAGGGATTAAGTTTTTATCCTTGGTTCATAGCTAGGTTCTGAATGGCCCTCCAAAGAATCGTGGTAATAATTTTCTTTTTTATGTTCGTATTATATAGCTTGATGTCCCATTTGACTTGTTTGTTGTTCATATGTACTCAAATCTAACAACTTGAGGTTAACCACCCGAAAATTTCTTCACCGTTTTACTTTGATGGCATCTGAATGTATATTATGTGCTATCACGAATCATATGCCATCAATTAACTTTGCTACTACTTTCATGTACTTACATGGATCCTATAACACCCCAATGCCCTCAAAGTTATCTTGCAAAAGTAAGAGCATTGAGTATTATGTATGAACTTTGATGTTTCATCAAAACCATTATATATGTGAAGTAGCTATTTCAAATTTGAATTTGGTTGCTCTATAATTTTATTCCCTCCTCTAAACCTTGAGTTCTGTAGGAGTATTTTGTCTTGTTGCTGGTGCAAGTTTCTGTTGGAAATAATGCCAAAAAAAAAAAAGTTTTGTGATTTTGTAAACAACAACAAACATAACAAAATTTTTTTAATGTGTTAATAAATAACTAAAAATTAAAAATACTCATAGAATGGATAAAAACAGAATGATGTGTGAATAAATAAAAACAATTATTTCTTACCGTGAAATAAAAAAAATAAAAAAAATAAAAACAATTAAATATACTCATAAATTGGATGAAATAGAATAATTAATGCAAACCTAACATGGGATTGTGTTTGCGCAATTTCCTTAAGAAATAGTTCGTCCTTAAGATGTGGAAATTATAATTTAGGAAAAGACATAATGCATTAAAAAAAAAAAAAAATTTGTGACTTTGTAAACATAAACAACAAGTACTAAAAATAATATTTAATGTGTTAATATATTAAAAAAATTAATAATACTAGCTCACATAATTGATGAAAATAGAATGATGTGTAAATAAATAAGAGCAATTAAGTATACTCATAGACATAGACCGATGAAAACATAATAATTGACGCAAATCTAATCAAAGATAGTGTTTGTCACTATTTCCTTAGGACATATTTCGTCTGTAATAAATTGTGTTTTGAGTCTCTTGTATGGGTGCTTGTTTTCTAATATACAATGGTCACAACACACATAAGAAGCACAATAATCTCCATGCATGTACATTTGGGTGGCTATATATATGTACAAAAATGAGAATGCACGAATAATTGAAATGAATTAGGGACACTATTTATACACGCACTTGTACTAGTTTTAGAAGATTGAAAGTCACTTGTTTAGATTTTAGAACCCTACAATAGTTTCCTGTCAATTTTAAATAATTAATAATAAATTGGATAGTTATTTTGTCAATATTTAAATACATGGTAATAATGGTTATGGGCATAGAGCATCAACAATCAATTGTACGTAAGAGGCAAAGAAAGGTAAGCGTACGATGTTGCTAGTGGGTTGGACAAAAGAACCAGACAGGTGGAAGGGTCATTCGACTATATATATATATATATAAAAGAACACCAATATACAAGTAGATAAATATGACTCACATAATGATGATTCTTATAATGAAGCACAAGTTCTCTAATTTTATACCATTCAAATTTGATATGATTCTAATTACTATCTTAAATTAAATGAATTTATATGACTAAAATAAAAATAAAATTTTCAATATTTATGATTTATACCTTTCATTTCAGTTTTAATTCCTATGTTAGCCATAAATGATAGATACTAGGCATTGTGTGTATATCGACCTATGTAGGAAGGCTCATATAGCTATAGCAGGATTTGGGTAGGATATATGAATAATAATAATGTTGCTTCAATTACAACCGAATATATTAATATTTGTGGGAAAAAAAATTTCATAAAATGGTGTTTCTAAGAGTTCTAAATAATTTTACCACTTATACCCAAAAAAAAAAAAAAAAAAAGCTCTGTGAATACAAGGAAGCTATAATATTTTATATTGGTCCAAATATATCGGCTTGAATGCATCAAATTAGATAACGTATTCAAAACCAAATGAACAGTGTCGTATCAAACAAAATAAACAGTGATTATATAAAGGGGAAATTTCATTTTGTCCACCTGTGGTTTGTCCAAAAAACACTTTACCCACCTGCATGTAGTTTAAAAAATGGCACTTTGCCCATCTGTGGTCTAATCCGTTAGCAAAACGTTATCCACCTCTAACCCTGCCGTTACTCTACACCAATTCATTCAAAAAAACAATAGCAATTGAATCAAAACTCTTTCCTCTGAGAAACCATAACATAACATGACTTGCAATTTCATTACAGAGCATATCTTGCAATTTCCAAACCTACCTTTACACACACAGACGCTGACCCAAGAAAATGTATGGCATAGATAACAGCAATAGTTCTTTTTTCGTTCTTGGCAGAAAATTGTATAGCACAAACCCAATTTCTCCAAAAAAAAAAAAAATCATTAACATGCTACACATTGAGATAACAGCAATCATGGATCTGTTCTGTTTTTGTACGTATATGAAAAGTCAGCAAAGGTAGTAAATATGAGAAAGCGCCTTAGAAATAGAATTAGATGGTGAAGCATGAGAATATGAGGTGGGTGGAGCACAAAAATTAGATCAAAACTCCAATGAGAAGTCAGCGAAAATATATAGCACAGAGTAAAAAAATGTATAGCACAGACCCAATTTCTCGAAAAGCTTTTTTTCATTAACACACTACACATTAAGTAATCTACCAGCAATTTTTTTAAAAAAAAAAAATCTACCAGCAAATACCAAGACAAATTAACAACTTAATCTGCCAGCAATAAGTTGAAAATCTTCAAAAAAAAAAAAACTTCAAAATAAATCAAAATTGCAGTAGAAATCTGCCAGCAATTAAAAAAAAAAAAAAAAAATCTACCAGCAATTTTTGAGAAAGAAATCAAGAACCCTAATTATCAAAAACGTATTTGTGGTTAAATCAAGACAGAAAATCTTCAAGATCCTTCACATGGGTTATGATCGGGCTGCCAACTTCTCTTGATGCTGAGAGTTTTAAGTTTTTATCTTGATGGAGTGGATCACAATGTGGAATAGGGAGTGTACAGGTACAAGGAAGTTTGTTTTTTTTTTTTTTCAAACGAAAGAGTTTTGATTCAATTGCTATTGTTTTTTTGAGTGAATTGGTGTTAGAGTAACGGCAAGGTTAGAGGTGGGTAACATTTTGCTAACGGATTAGAGCACAGGTGGGTAAAGTGTCATTTTTTAAACCCCAGATAGGTAAAGTGTTTTTGAGCAAATCACAGATGGGTAAAGTGTAATTTCCCCTTATATAAATATCTAGGCGTAATGCGCTTGACTTCTACACGGGTTCTGCATGTCGATGAGAGTATGTCACATATCGGTGATTCTCCTCGATTTCTCTACCTCCTCTTTTGAACTGTTTTTTTTTTTTTTTTTTTTTTTTTTTTTTTTTTTTGTTAATATATCGACTATGTAGTATGTATTCTCTCATCCATTTGTTCATGTTTCTTTTTTCTTTTCTTTTTTAAATGAATTTACTATTAATAACCAGTTCTAGTTGTCACTTGTGATAGAGCATCCAGCAGAGGCTGCTTTTGGGGATAATACGTACCCGCTAGACAAAAAGAAAGACTCCACATAGAAACAGCCAAAAGCTTGAATTTTTTATATTATTCAAAATCTTGACTGCTCCAAACCAGACGCTTGTCAAACCATACATGGTATATACATTCTTTAATAGATATGAATTTTAATAATTACGATAGTGAATATATTAATACTAACCACTAATCCGTTCAATATATTAAAAAAAATTTAGAAAATATTATTTTTTATCTGTTAATTAATTTTAAATATGAATTTTAATAATTATAATAATCAATAGTATACATTCATTATTATTTAACAAAACAATTATCCTATCATTTAGAAAAAAATATGATGTGATAAGATTTATAGAGAATTTAAATTAAATAAAAAAATATTTTTGTATGTGAAATTATATATTTTATCATTTAAAGAAAATATAATGTAACAAGGTTTAAATATAAAATAAAATTTAAACATAAATATTATATTAAATTAATGATGTATAAAATTGTGAAGTATCAAAAAGTTACGTTACATAATATGTTTCGCTTTTGCTTTCATATAGCTGCAGGCATTCATTTAAATATTGAAAATAAGCTAGGGAGGACCAACGTTCCCGACTAGATATTTGGAATTTGTGATAATTGTGTCAGGAAAATTTTGTAAGTGCCATGACAGTTCTTTGTCTTTATGCGAAGGACAAACTGATTTGAATCACATTGGACTTGCTTATGATAATAAAATATAAAAACCGTAATTAATTGCTTTATTAAAGACCTCTCTGTCATTTCATTTTGATAATTACATTGAGGGAAGGGGAATTTGAGGCTCTTAACCTGTAGTAATTTAATCACTCCAGGGTAAATAAGTACAACAATAAAAGATATGGCTTGTATCTATACTTAGAGTTAGTCGGGCTTAGGTTTTATTTGGTCAGATACAGTTTATGAGGTCTTAACAACCATTTAAAGAAAATATGATATAGGATAGCAAGGTTTATATATAAAATATAATTTAAACACAATTAAAATATTGTATTAAAATAATAAATATAAAATTGTGAGGTATTAAAAACGTGTATCACATAATATCATGAGGTCGAGACAATATTTTGCTTTCAATTATGTTTGGCTTTCATATATATATATATATATATATATATATATATTGTAGATTATAGTTGCATATGTTCATTTAAATATTGAAAATTAAGCTGAGGAAGACCAACATTTTGGCCCTTATAATAATTTTCCGATTAGAAATTTGGAATTTGTGATAATTGTGTCAGGAAAAGTTTGTATGTGCCAAGATAGCTCTTTGCCTTTGTGTGAAGGACAAATTGATTTGAATCACTATTCCTTGATTATCATAAAAAAAATATAAAAATCATAATCAATCACCTTATTAAAGACCTCTTTGTCATTTCTTTTTGATAATTTGATACTTACATTAAGGGAAGGGAGACCATTAAACCATTTCAAATTTCACAAATTAAACAGTACTCATCAGTCTATATTAAACCACAAATGCAAAAATATAATTTTAGTTCAATTAAATAGGTCGAGTTTTAATTTGTTACTTTTAAAACTTTAAGATTTAATTTGTTACATTTTAAAAACTCAAGGTTTAATTTGCTACTTTTGAAATGATTGATTTGTTACATCCCAAAACTATAAGATTTTAAATATAATTTTTGCAAAAAAAAAAAAAAAATACTAAAAAAATTTTGATTTTTGTTTAGTCTCTCTTTTAAATACAAATAAATGAAAAAAAAAAAAAAAAAAAAAAAAAAAAAAAAAAAACTCAAATATAAATCTTAACTAACACATGAATTCTTCAATTTATTATTCTAAGTTCACTATTTTAATAATTTCTGTTAAAAGAGAAAAAAAAACCGGATTCTACATACTAAATATCCACCTCATGTGTACCTATTGTAGTATGTAAAATATGAAGTAAAGTTAAGAAAATAATAAACAACATTTTAAATTTTATCCAGCATGACATGTGATAACATTGCGTATGTACGATGTAGAACAATGTTTGTTTGGCCCCATTTATTGTGAAATTTTTTTAAAAAGTTTTAAACATGACAATATAATAATATCTCATAGGAAATAATTACCAGTAAAAATATATTACGCAAACTTTTGAAAAAATAAATTTTTATATTTAATATTTTTTTAATAAATAGTGTATTAGCATAATAACTTTTTAGTGTAATTAACATAGAGGACTAAAGGAATTCAATATAAAAATAAAATAAAATAAATGAGTTATTGAAATTTGAAACTTGCAACAATTTCTTTTAAATAAATATTCTTTCCTTTAATGAGTTAGATTCAAGTTATAACTGATTTATTTAACTCTAAGCAATGTTATATTACCTAATATATTTTTATTGGATTAATTTCTAAAAAATCTCATCGTTGGATAATATATTTTTTATATTTTTAACACACATAACAAGTTTTATGTCAATCGAATGTTATTTGCTATTTAATTTAGAAACCTAACTTTTCTGCAGAATTTTGAATACAAAAACTTGAAATTTAAATATTGGATGAATGAAATAGTCATTCATCTTAAATCATATTGAAATTTTCATGCGTATAAAGTATGAGAATTTTTTTTTAACCAATGGTAAATTTTTTGAATTTATCATCCAATAAAAAATATTTTGCGATGTAACATAACTTAGAGTTACATCTGATATAACTCTAAGTAACATTATATTACCTAATAACTTTTTATTGAATTAATATTTCAAAAATCTTACTATTAGATTATATATTTTTTATATTCTTGACACATAACAAATTTGGTACTAATTAGATACTGATGATGCCAAAATCGTTAGTGGGGTCACTCGTTCAATCTGGAGCAATAGACGATCTTGTAAGACCTGCAAGATAAAGGAGAAATAAGTTAGTATCATCTTATATCTTTCGTATATAGATAGTGTTTTGTAGTAGTTTTTGAAGTACCTTATCTAGTGAAACAGACTGTCCCTTTTATAGGTGACTTAAGTAGCTATTGTACATAAATTAAGATGATTATTACCTTGATTGTAACATTCTTTGTCTTGATGAGAGTTTAAGACCTTTGATTGTCATTATTGAATATGTTGAGTGGTTATCTTTGATGGCCTACTAATGAAGCAAGGTCATTCATATTAAGGGACGACCTTAATGATTTTTCTGAACTCATCAGTTGCCCCCTAGTCCCAAGTTTGATTTTGTTTTATGCTGGTCAGACTTAGGGAATGTTCTTATTTAGATTTAGGCTTCTTTATCTTCAACTACTTTCATTTTAGGAATGTTAGTATTTCTATGATGACCTCTTAGTATCTACCTTTTGAAGGTCTTTTTGGACGTTTGAGGGATCATACCTTGAAAGTGAGCTGATTTCTTTAGACGACATGTGTGAGGTTTTAGTCTCCTCTTTGGATCCCTTCATCATTCTTTTGTAACTTGAAGAATTTTGATATTTGGATGATATTATTCTTACAAGATTTATATTCTTGTGTGAAAATTTTTTATCATTCATTGATTGCACAATTTTATTCTATCAATTTAATTAAATTTTAATGCTAAAGTGTTTATATTACCTTGGCCACACCATTTGTTGTTTTGACGATGAGGCTTTAGGGAAGACTTGAAGTTTTCTATTGTTGCTCGCCAAGTAATTGCATTTTGTGGAGAAAGTTAAAGCTCTGACCAAGAAGTTGTTGATGGTGCAGAAGGACAAGCGGCTCTAGTCGGCCAATCAGAAGATCAAGACCATGGCTGCCAAGGTTATCCAAGCGTTCCAGCTCACTAAAGAATACAATACTGTTTTGTTCAGCTGATACTACAAAGACGTTGAACTGTTGAGGAGGTACTCGGTGAAGCATGGTCCGGGGGTTGATTTGAAGAACCTGGACTTTGAGTCCGTAAAGAAATGAAGGCTGACGAAGTTGCTTAGGCTATGATGATCGTCTTCCATTAATTGCTACGCGAATTTTTTTGTTTTTTGTTTGACCTTTGCCATATGGTCTACCTCCCTTAGCCTCGTTGAAGTGATCCATATCCTTTTAGGGGTCGTACCACTTAGCTTGTCTTTCAAGTGATTTACATCCATTTAAGGAATTTTATCACTTAACCATTTTTTAAGTGATGTACATCTATTTAAGGAATTTTATCATTTGGTTACGTTTGTGATTTACATCCATTTAAGAAATTTTATCACTCAATTTCATTGGTGATTTACATCCATTTAAGGAATTTTATCACTTAGCCATATTTCGGTGATTTACATTCATTTAAGGAATTTTATCACTTGGTTTTGTCAGTTATTTACATCAATTTAAGGAATTTTATCACTTAGCCTTTTTTAGGTGATTTACATCTATTTAAGGAATTTTATCACTTAGCTTTGGTCATATGATTTATATTCCCACTTGGGGAATTTGTATAATTTTTTGCTAGAAAGATTTCTTTATGTTATGTCGTTTTGGACCTTCTTGAGGCCATATTGATATCTACATTTAGTAGCACATGCATTTGCCAAGACTTGTTTAAACAAGAATTTTGGAACAATTCATACATGAATAATTTTGGAACAATTCATACATGAATAATAAGTTTCCAATGGCTTAGGTGGGCCTTTTTCTTATTTTCTTGCAATCCTAGAGTTTTCCCTCTTTTTGTGATCTGTCTAGTAGTACATACATTTTTGCCTAAAACCTTACTAGGCATAAATTTTTATAGACAAATATAAAAGAGACAGAGATAAATGTGTTACCTTATATGATGACATTAGTTTATCATATACCTCAATCTTTTTATTGTTGGGATCTTCTTGACAAGCTCTTCTCTTTTTAAGATCACGAGCTCTTCTCTTTTCAAGAATTTTTTAAGCTCAACATGATACTTCATGTCTAAGGCCTAGATCTCTTTTGCTTCAATTTTTTGAAGGCGTAAAAACTAGGCCGCATTGTTGCCCCTGTTCAAACTTGGAAAGGGCAATTCTCATTTGTTCGATCTTGTTTGATAGATTCCAAATAATCAAAACTATGATGGTCTATGATTTATGATAAAAGAATGCTAGATTAGGTTGATTGAATGACATGTCATTTTTATGTTTTTTCTAGACATGTTGGTGGAATGGGTGACATGAAATGATGGTGACTACACTACAAAAAACGCTAGCTATAGTCGTGTTTTTTTTAGCCGTGTTTATAAAAAACACAGCTAAAACAATAAACCTATAGCCGCGTTCTATAAGATGCAGATATAGGGCTATTCTGTAGCCGCGTTTGTTGTGTTTGTAGCGGCGTTTTATTGGGTAGAGCCTATGGCCGTGTTTGAAAAACGTAGCTATAGGTCCAACCAATTTTTTTTTTTTTTAAATTTTTAAATTTTTTTTTTATTTTTATAAAAAAAAACAAACGTGGCCAAAGCACATCTAAAGCTATGTTTCTCATAACTGCGGCTACAGTGTTGTCTTGTAGCCGCATGTTTAGATTGCGGCTAAGGTTGAACAATTATTTTTATTTTTTATTTTTACGAAGGGCCTATAGCTGCATTTCAGAAATGCAGCCATAGGCCCGCTGGACCTATAGTCGCAGTAAATAAGTCACGCGTATAAACGCGGCTAGAAAAAATGTGGCTATAGAAGAAATGGGGCTATAGCTGCATTTTTAGGGTTAATAGCTGCGTTCTACAAACGCGGCTATAGCCCTCGTTTCTTGTAGTGCTACCGTACTATAAAATATTGATCCCCCTAGTATCTTAGAACATAATTAATAAACCAACTCTTATCATATAATTTTCATTTTTTATAATGTACTCAAGATCCCAAGCCATGTAGTTTTTTTGATTGTATCTAAGAATAAAGTTTATTTTTATTTTTTTTATTTTATAAAGTTTTTTATTTTATAAAATTAAAATTCTTTTATTGTATGACTTTCTTATTCTTTCATAATTTAATTAAGTGGTGACTCTAAAATTATAACTCTTGATTTAGGAGTTACAATGTTCATGGTCAGATCAACATTTTGAGAAATAATTAAACATAATCTCACTTATTCAGATAGGCTTGGTCCAATAAACCAACAATGGATCAAGGTAGAACCTTGTAATTCAACTTGTACTTTTTGGTATTTTCAACGGAGACGTCCATGGTTAAAATCCCCACTCAACCATCAGGATTAAGATATAAATTTCATTAAGTAGATATGTTAATTTATGTTGAGAAAGGGGGAAAAATAACAAACAAGACTATTTTGTTCGGCATTCTTCATTTTTTTTTCTTTCAAATATTGATTTATTTCAATTTTTAAAAAATAAATTAACAAACGAGTTTAATTAAATATATATAAACAAAAGAGGAAGTTGTTAGGATATTAGTGTTGGTATAGATCACTTCAATTTTTCATGTATTTTTCTTATTAATATTTCCATTATAATGTGCAAAACTGTGGGCTACATTGTATTGGTTTGAGAGGTCAAAGTGCTAAAGTTGGTACTGTAATGTGAAGAATCTCAGTTGAGTGAGATTGTAAGTGTCAAGCAAAATGACAGGCAAATTCCATTTTTTTGAAAAAAAGTTGAACTAGTAATCTTGCCTCTCTCTCGGTCGAGCGAGATTGACAAAATATGAGAAATTTTTTGTTATAATTTTCTCTAATATACTTATCCAATCAAGTGCTCTCATTTACCATTCTAACCCACAAGACGAGATTCATCATGCAATTCCCATATTGAAGAGTTGGAGAGTAACCTGGTATCCAAAAAAAAAAAAAAGAAAGTTGGAGAGTAACCTTTTACCTTAGAGCAAAAATTCATTTATTCTCAGACCTTCTCCCTCTCTAATTTCCAAATCCTTTGAGAGGATATTAAAACCTTACACACACTAAATCCTTAAGCGTTCATTGTTGTTGTTTGGTATTGAGAATAATTGGAGCAATCCTAAAATCTCCAATAGGTCTTGGAGTGGCCAAGGAGACTTGGTCTTGCAATGATTGGCGGCTCAATTGTGATATTGATGACTAGTAAGGAAAAAATATTTGTGGAATTAGTTGCGAGCAAGAGTGGAGAGCTCGAATACACGAACGTCATTTACTAGCTTTGTAAATGAGGTGTATTGAAACTACTCTTGTTAGTGAATTTGTTTCGTGCTATAGGCCCTAGAGAGTTTTCTCGAACTTATTGTGTGTTTTCCTCCTCGTAAACACTTTGTGGTGTTTGGGTACTTGTGTTGTTGGTTGGGATTTACTTTTACAATTATGTATCCATGCATATGTTAATTGGCTAATCACATTAACAATTGGGCTTAATTTTGTAATTAGCTCAAAATTAATGTAGGTGGTAAAATTGGGTTCTGAAGTATGTTTTCTTATAAACAAAACACAAAAATAAGACTTTTCCATTTAGTATTTACCTTTTTTCCAAATTATTTTTTTTTTGGGATTTAAAAAAATGGATATGTCCATTAATTATAAATTTCAAAGTAAGTTTTAAGTAAATTTATATGTTTCCTATTTGCTTTTGGCAATTAGTGAGTTAGTTCCATCCTTCGTTCAACACTACAAAAATGAAGAAATTGCATTAAATTGAATTAAACAATTTTTTATTGACAATTATAATGATTATCCAATATTTTTTTTAAAGAAACAATAATTATCTATAAATCTTCATTACTATTTTTTTAAATTAAAAATAAAATTTTATGATTCTCATTTGATCCATATGGCCTCTCCATCGATCATGCATAGGATCTCGATCCTAACAACCATATTCTGTGAGTGCAATTTCCATTTAGGTGATAGAAAAATCAAGCAACTATGATTCTCTTGTGTAGAACTTTTTTTTTTTTTTTTTTTTAGGGAGTTTCAATTTATAACATCCGTTCCTAATGATAGCTCTTTATCATCAGACCAAAATACTAATCAGTTTTTGGCAATCAGTTTTTAGTGTATGTAGTGGGAATTGAACTCCAGTTATCATCAAACTAAGATATCAATCGGTTTTTGGTGAACGTAGCAAGAATTGAACCCTAGATCGCTTATTCAACTATTAAAGACTTTACCAGTTAAGTTAATTGAAACCCACTTCTTTATAGATCTTTGATTACAATATAACATTAGAGGAATATACCGCAAGCTACATCCAATTATAGGATTTACAAATTTATTTAGGATGGAGGGAAGTTTGGACCAAGGGGGACCGTGAAGACCATCCACCTTCTTGAATGTTGCTCGAATATATAAACAAATACTTGAAAGTTTGGATTCAAATAATTCATATTTAGTCTCACTAAAATTGAAAACTTGAGATTTCAAACTAAATGTTGGTCTAAAGAATTTAAAAGATAAAATGGTCCTTTCAATCATATCTCTTAGCAGGCAATGTCTCACATGATGGCCATGTATGCGAGTCCAATATCAGAGGGCTTGCTTTTGCTAACAAAGGGGAACTTCATTGTGTAAAATCCAAAATTTCAAATTTTCATGTTGTAAAATTTAAAAAACTCCAAAATTTAGTAGTGCACTTTGTAATTTACCCCAAACAAACACAAAAGGCAGTTGGAGGGCTGCTTTTGTTAACTTTTCAAATTTCAGGGTGTAAAATCCAAATAACCCCAACTTTAGGGGTGTACTTCACAATTTTCCAAAAGAAAAATGCTAAAGATACTATAGATTTTACTGACAAAAATGGCCAAATATCTTTGGCTAAAATAATTTGTGTTCTACCACTATTTGAGATATACTTAGAGATCTACCACATTTTAAAAACTTGAGTTCCATAAATATTGTGATGGCACCCGTTGACCTGGATTATTTTAATTAAAAAATGTCATGTGGAACTCAAGGTTATGAAACTCGAGTTCTTTGTAATGTATTTCTTGAGTTTATAAAACTCGAGTACCATAAAACTGAGGTCCATATTTCTAAATGGCAGCAAATTTATGGCATGTACCTCCTTCAGCTCTTCTTCTATCACTTAAGTGTGTCCCACACACATAAGCATAAGATCACATTTCATTTAGAGATGTCTGATATGATTAACTTCCACACCTCTTTCCAACTACCCTATACCATAGGCCTTGTCTTTCTTGTTGAATATATTTCAGCAACTTACTTATGTGATAAAACAAAAGGAACAATACACAGAACTAAAATTAAATAATAACACAAATAGACATAATAGGCAAAAGTAATAAACAAATACTGAATATATATAATAAGAAATCTACAAATAATTGAAGACTCACAGACCAGATGCTTGAAAGGATGAATAATGCATGAAAGGATGAACAATTGAGATCAAGTCTTATGTTTTACACAATCTCCTTAAAGCAAATTTTGCCCTTCACACTTTCACTGTGGTGCTTTGAGACTCGTGGACATCTGCCACCTAGGATAAAATGATCTTCAGCACGAAAATGAAGCACACAAGGTCATGCTCTGCGAACTACTCAATGCCTCTTTCTCATTCTTTGACACAAAATGAATGAACAAAAATTTCTCACTCTGAGAGTTTTTTCTGAAAAGTTCTTTTTCATGAATAAGGGACAATGAAACTATACCTAACTTAAAACCGAAACCCTATTTCAGAGATAACTGTTGTGCATAGACTAACTGACTTAATAATAAAATAATAAAATATTATTATTAATTGGATAAGTGGGCCTAGTCCACATATGCCTAAAGCCCAATCCAATATCCAACCCAAAGCTCATATTTTCTATTATTTCCAATGTAGGACTCAAGGATTTTCACCACTTATAATAACATCTTCAAGTGAATATAGAAAACATCAATTTCTTATTCACTTTATGCTATTTTTCCAACATTTCTCACCTTTATAAGTACATATTCCCGCTCACTATTAGCCAAAAATCCGTTCAACTATACTTCTACAACAACGAAGGAAGAGATCATTGTGGCTAGCATGATCTTTCCGTTGAAAGCATAGCTTGCGTTGGCCTCCAAAAGAGACAGAAAGAGCTAGAGTGATGGTTCTAGAGAGAGAGTGAGAGAGAAAGTGTGTGTGTCAATGAGTTAGTGGGTGTTTGATGAAAGTGTATGAGTGGAACTCAACTTTAAAGAAAGCGAGTTCCACCCTTCATAGAGCTCTAGTTTTTACCACTCGGGTTCCAGTGGCATTTTATATATATTTTTTAATTCCAGGCTAGCTTGTGTCACCGTGTCATTTTTTCTAGAACTTGATTTTCATAAACTCGAGTTCCATGTAGAACTCGACCTTTTTGAACTCAAGTTTCAAAACAATGGTAGATTACTAATTATTTCTTAAATAATGGTAAAATGCAAATTATTTTGGCCAAAGCTGGTATTTGGCCATTTTTGCAAAGTTTTACCACATAGAACTTATAAATTGATATGACAACAAATATGGTTGGTACATTTCAACTACCTTTTTTTTTTTTTTAGAGAGTTTCAATTACCTAATAAATGAATGTATAATTTTTTTTCTTTTAATGTTTTGTGACAAATCAATTTGTAACTATGTAATAAAATTGTTATATCTCTAGCATCACTATTTTTTAAATCATAAGTAGATAATAAGAAATTTACTTAAAAAAAAAAAAAAAAAAACTTCTTTAGTGAATAATTCCTATTTAACGAGAAAGACGAAAGGAAGAAACAAATACAAAAGAGATTTGGGCCATTCATATCTCAAACTGAACCAGCAAGGATCAATCTGGGAAGTCCGAGACGTTTAAAAGCATGTGATTTGTATATGTAGATTTGTTTTGTTTTGTTTTTTTTTTTTTTTTTTTAATTATATGTGTAGGTTTTGTCAAAGTAGGTTTCTGGTCAAGTGGATAAATGATTATTTTCTTTTTATAAATACAATAGGATTTTATCTTATAATATTCACTTTATAATAAATGATTTTTATCATTATGCTAAAATACCAATTAAATCTTCTAAAAAAAATACCTATTGGTTTATTTTTTATAAACATAGTTTAAATTTCAAATCTCTAATTATTAGACAACTAAAATTTTACTAATTGATTTGACTAAAAGTCACCGTTACGAGAAATTATAGAGTCTGATACACCACGTCATTTGTCTACCATTTCATTAAAAAACTTTCACTTGTTTAAAATTACTGAGTCAATAACTAATTTATGTTTAAAAATTTTTTCTAACTAACAATTTTAAAAAGGTGAAAGTTTTTTAGTGGAATGATGGACTATAACACTTGTCTACCATGTATACGTTATAATTTCTCCACGGTTACCCAACTCATTTCAAACTACTGGTGGACAAAGGAGATGTATCCGCTTTTGAATGACTATTGAGCACAGTCACAGCGGCACGTGATACAATGCTACAAAAGGGATGCAACAATCAGCATTATGCTTTATTTGATGTTGTTTTTATTTTTTATAGTGAAATAAAAAAAAGAGAAATAATTGTATTTTTTTTAAATTTTTTTTAATAATTATACTCTTTATCATCAGAATAAGGTATTAATCGATTTTTTGTATAGGTAAAATTTGAAATTTGAACTTTAAATATTTTATTTAACTCTCATAAATTTGGTATTTGAACTTTAAATCTTTTATTTAACTCTCATAAATTTTATCAGTTAAAGAAAATAGAAACATATATATACGTATATGTATTTTTTTAATACAGTAGAAAAATGACTGTACTTATCGCGTGGTAGTACTTCCAAGAGCATTGTCGTTACTCGTAATACTTCGAGAGCAATGGTACTGTGCAACAATAATTCAGAGGGTTCAATAACAACAGTTAATGATAAGGAATGAGTGGGAGATAAATAAAGTGGTAGTGATGCTTAGGAAGCTGTAAAACTAAAATCTCACTGAAATTCTCTTCTTATTTCCTTCATGGCGAACGCTACCACCTCTCTCCCTCTATTTGAGAAAATCCCTCGTAAAAATACTATACAGAGAGGGTTTGCTATCATTATCTTCTTTCTTCTTTTTTTACTCCTTGTTTATCGTCTCTACTTCCTCAACCATTATGGTTTCACTTGGATCCTAGCCTTCCTATGCGAGTCATGGTTCACTTTCACTTGGGTTCTTGTCATCAGCACCAAATGGACTCTTGTGGACTACGACACCTATCCAGACCGCCTCTTGCAAAGGTATAAAATATCCTGTTGCCTACAATTCTCTAATCTTCAATCATGCTATGATTTTAATGATTACACTATCATTTTGCATTGCTTTTCCTTCATCGTAGTGAAATCTCTGATGTGTCATTTTTGCTATGAATTTTACTTGGTTTGAAGCACATATGAATGATTTTTTATGTTGCTCCTGACTTTTAATTTGTGATTTTTTCATGTAAGGGTACCCGAAGTTGAACTTCCCTCAGTCGACATGTTTGTCACAACCGCAGACCCAGTGCTGGAACCACCTATCATCACCGTGAACACTGTACTCTCTTTGTTGGCAGTTGATTACCCTTCCCACAAGCTAGCTTGCTATGTATCTGATGATGGCTGTTCTCCTCTCACCTATTACGCTCTTGTCGAGGCCTCAAAGTTTGCCAAGCTTTGGGTTCCATTTTGTAACAAGTACAATGTTCAAGTGAGAGCTCCTTTTAGATACTTTTCAGGTGATGATTCCACAACTGCCAGTGGCAGTGATACTTCAAGTAACTTTCAACAAGAGTGGAAACGGATGAAGGTAATTTAAAGGTGTAGTAGACTTGGATCTGAAGATTATTATCTTAAATCTAAAAAGTTGGAATATCTTAGAGAGCATATGTTGTCAATGGTATCTTAATACGATAAATCTAAGGACAACATTTTCTACAATTATTTACAATTATTGAGGTGAAATAGTGAATAGAGATGAGGAGGGAATTAGTTTTGTCTCTAATACAAGGGACAACAGATACAGAATGCCTTATCTTCTTGTTTGTTGACTTGTTTGTCTTTCATGTTTTGTAGGATGAGTATGAACAGCTTAGTGCAAAAATCGAGGATGCCGTCCAAAACCAAAACATCGCGCCATGTGATTTAACAGTTTTCTCCGAAATAGACCGAAAAAATCATCCAACCATACTCAAGGTACTCTTTTATAGTGTCGGCAGTTAGGCTTTCGTCCAGCGCGTGCATGCATATAGCATTAGGAAAAATTATAATATCCTCAAGTTATTTGTACACGGTTTTACTAAAAGATTTTTTCTATTTTAAAATATTGAGTTTGAAAAAAATTTTAAATAAAAATTACTCTCTCTGTCCTACTTTGTTTGTCCTCTATTTCATTTTGGAATGTCCCAAAATATTGTCCTGTTTCTAAAAATAAAAGTTATTAATTTACTCATGTTCCTATTATACCCCTAAGCCTCATTAAGAACAACTCCTTTTAAAAAAAGATGATAAATTTATTTAAGGGTAGTTTTATAAACTTATACATTTTTATAAGACAGACAAGATAATAAATGATGTTCCCTTAAAATATTTGACTTTTCAAACAGGACAAACAAAGTAGGATGGAGAGAGTAACTAACAACTCAATAATTTTAAATAGGTATGAGTCTTTTAGTGGAATAGTAGATAAGTGACGTGATTCACCATGAAAACGGTATAATCTCTCCAGCATTAGGCAGTATTCCGGATTAATATGCTATCATTTTAGGACACGTGTCATCTTTAGTGTAAAAAATGGAAAATGCTAGAAATACTAATGTTTTTATAAATTATTGATGCAGTGAGTAGTTATTAATAAATGAAAAAAGTAATATTAGTGATGAGTTCATATGAGAACCAATAAGAATTAGTCACAATAACAATTTATAAAAATATTATAAAATAGTTTGTGATTGTAATATTACTTGTAAAATAATATAAAAAATGTTAAAACCACGAACTATTTTACAATTTTTTTTACAAAGTGCCAATATAGTGTGTGATTATTCTTTTTATTTTATTTTATTTTATTTTTATAGATCTAGAGTGGTTATTTTTAGTTAGTGTTACATAAATTTGTTTTTATTGATATTTAGATATAAAACACCACTTAAATTTATCATCTTAGGCAACTCTATTGAGCTAGCCTTAAGATTTATATACACACTATAGGAGTGTAGTTTGCAATTTATCCTAAAAGTTTTAATGACTTTAGCATTTTCCAAAATTTAATGATAATAATCGGTTTAAAAAAAAGAAAGAAAAAAGAGTTAGTCTACAATTTTTCCCACCTCCAAAAGGGTCGATGAAATATTAGACTAATAAAAACTCAACTCAATTGAAAACGATAAGCACCTTGGGGAAAAAAAAATGTTGGCTTTAAATTTCGTTAATCAATATTATATATGGTAGATTGTCAATATTAGTTACCTAATCTTTTACATGGTCACACACTAGACAATTTCTATCTATTTCTTAACACCATCAAAAGTTGTAATAATGCATCATCTTATCTAATTAAGGTAAAGTAAACATCTTTTCTTAAGAATAATAAATTTTTATTTCTTTTTATTAAACCTTTGAATCAAGATATTTGATTCCCTATATAAAATTAAATTTAGTTTGCATAGTATTAATTCATCAAATTAAACTTTGTTTAGTTAGTGTTACATAAATTTATTTTATTGATATTTAAATATAAAACACCACTTAAATTTATCATCTTAGGCCCTAACTTTATCGAGCCAGCCCTAAGATGTATATACACACCATGTATATGTATATATACCCTTAAACGAAAATCCATGGTTAACTATGAATGAAAGTGCACAAACTCAAAGTGAATTCAAATTTACGTTAAGAATCACTAGTAAAATGGTAATGAAGCCTAGTATACCATCTAAAAGGCTTATTTTGGTTTTGTTATTGTAGGTTATATGGGAGAACAAGGAAGGTCTTTTAGATGGGTTGCCAGGTTTGGTCTATCTATCCAGAGAGAAGAGGCCAAATCATTCACATCATTATAAAGCGGGTGCTATGAACGTTTTAGTAAGATGTTTCTTACGCCAAAGAAATTTCAAAAACTCTTATATGATTTTTATAAAACCTAATAGCTTTGATATTTATTTAACTTCCATTTTATTGTTTTTATATTGTGAGTAGACCAGAGTCTCTGGGTTGATGACAAATGCCCCCTACATGCTAAATGTAGACTGCGATATGTATGCCAATAATCCAATGATTGTTCTTCATGCAATGTGCCTCCTACTTGGCTCGAATAGTGAAAAGGAAATAGCATTTGTTCAGTTCTCACCGGCTTTCTATGATGGATTAAAGGATGATCCTTATGGCAATCAATTTGTGGTTATGCTTGAAGTGAGTCAAATTTTCAAATCTTCACAAACAAGAGTCTTTTTCCTTCTCTCTCCTAACTACAAACAATGTAATTTGTACCATATATAGAATATAGATTATAGCGTGCTATATATGCACTAACGAAAAGTACTCACTAATTGGTTTGGTTTGGTATTGCTAGTATATGGCACCCGGATTTTCTGGACTGCAAGGATTCATCTATGGGGGAACAGGATGTTTTCATAGAAGAAAAGTTATATATGACTTACAGCTAGATAATATAGATTCGGTAAATGGTAAGAAAATAAATTTAAATTTTCATTTACCATTCCTCTACAAACAAAATAAATAGAAAATTTATTTTTAATAGTTTTATGTGAATTAATTTTATTGGTAACACTTGAAATGATAAGCATAAGGTTAGTAATGTAATTTTTTATTCCTTTTTTTTTTTTTTTTAATTTTTTATAGCATCATCAACTGTATATATATTTTAATACATTGGGTTTGGCAGAGGAAATACTAAAAAGAGTTGGGAGTTCAAAGGAGTTGATGAAATCAGTTGCTCATGCTTTGAAGGGAAAGACAAATTCACCAGATCATCTTTCAAACTCAATTGACACAGCATACCAAGTTGCCGGTTGTGGGTATGAGCATGGTACTAGCTGGGGTAGACAGGTTAGAGAATAAAATTAATGGTACTGACTACTACCAATGCGTTTACCAAAAAAAAAAAAAGATACTAACTATGCATTATATATTTACATTTTTATTTTATTTTATTTTTATATAAGACATAATATTGAAACCATTTATATTCATATCTAAAATTTCCCTCATTTTTAAATTCTAGTTATCACTATTAGAAACACCTGGAATTGGTAGTCCTCATTATATTAATGGATAGTTTTTATTATTATTTTATTATTTTTTAATTCTCTTTCTATTTTATGGTGGAATTAAATTAGTCAAAAATCTTGTAGTTTAGTGCCATTGCCTATTAGTATTTTATATAAACAGATTTAGAGTCGAATCCTCCACTCTCATTGTTGTAAACATTCAATTTTTTTTTTTTTGAAATCTTGTTTAACATGATATTATTCATACTTTTGTTAATTTTTTCTTTTGGTTGGGCCACTCTCATCATTATTATAATTTTTTCTAGCTGGGTTGGTTATATGGATCCACAGCAGAGGATATTCTCACTGGGCTAAGGATTCATAGTAAAGGTTGGAAGTCAGCTTTTCCAAGGCCCAACCCACAGGCCTTTTTAGGGTGTGCACCTTCTGGTGGGCCTGCCGCAATGACCCAACAGAAGAGGTGGGCTACCGGTCTGCTTGAAGTTCTCTTAAGCAAAGACTGTCCCATATTGGCCACCCTTTTTGCAAAGCTCCATTGGAGGCAGTGCTTGGCCTATCTATGGATCCTCACGTGGGGCCTACGCTCTATCCCAGAGTTATGCTACGCTATTCTGCCCGCGTATTGTATCATCACAAACTCCCATTTCTTGCCCAAGGTACCTTCCCATGCATTTTATTCTTTTTATGTACATTTAAGTAGTTTAAATCTTTTTTTTTTTTTTTTGCTAAACAAGTAGTTTAATATCTTATATCATGCATAATGATCATGTTCATCATATAGTAATAGAATACATGTGGAATAAGTCCAAATTTGACAAATCATATTGATGCTGTGACAATGAAAATATAAATCACTCATTTTTCATGTCATTAATAGAGGTCAATCAACTTGATACAGCTGTTTACATTATTGGAAGCTAAAACTGTGTTCATGCAGGTCCAAGAGCAAGCCTTTTATATAGCAATAGTTGTTTTTGTCATCCACCACCTTTACACTCTATCCGAGTACCTAAGAGCTGGCCTCTCAGTCCGAGCTTGGTGGAACAACCAGAGAATGGCGAGAATAACCACAATGACTGCATGGTTGTTTGGATTTCTAAGTGTCATTCTCAAACTCTTAAGAATATCCGAGACAGTCTTTGAAGTTACAAAGAAAGACAAATCCACTTCTAGTAATGGCGCTCATGATGTAGATGCCGGTAGGTTCACCTTTGACGAGTCCCCAATTTTTGTGCCAGGCACAACCATTTTAATGGTGCACTTGACTGCGCTCGTTGTGAGCTTGTTAAATCTGGAACCGCCAGCTCATGATGGGCTTGGTTCAGGGCTAGGCGAGGTCTTGTGTAGTGTGTGGTTGGTGCTATGCTTCTGGCCATTTTTGAAAGGACTATTTGGAAAAGGAAAGCATGGAATTCCCTTATCCACTATATGCAAGTCAGCTGCATTAGTGTTATTATTTCTACACTTGTGTAGAATGACTATAATGGGTTGAGACTTTGGTCATGAAATTATTTTGTTTTCTCACAGTGGGTTGAGACTTTGTCCTTGAAATTATAAACTCAAAATGGATTGAAACTTTAATTTAGAAAATCAAAAGCTGTACTGAGTTGTTAGTCATTGAAGTAGGTGATTTAGGGTATGTTCCTTCTTGATGAGGAAGGTATTTTTAAGGGTCAGTATAGATTTGTTCAATCCACTAAGCTGGAATAGGGATTAAGTTTTTATCCTTGGTTCATAGCTAGGTTCTGAATGGCCCTCCAAAGAATCGTGGTAATAATTTTCTCTTATACGTTCGTATCATAAAGCTCGATGTCCCATTTGATTTGTTTGTTGTTCATATGTACTCAAATCTAACAACTTGAGGTTAACTACCCGAAAATTTCTTCACCATTTTACTTTGACGGGATCTGAATGTATATTATGTGCTATCACGCATCATATGCCATCAATTAACACCAATGCCCTCAAAGTTACCTCGCAAAAGTAAGAGCATTGAGTATTATGTAGCAACTTTGATGCAATTTGAAGTAGCTATTTCAAATTTGAATTTGGTTGCTCTATTTTGATTCCCTCCTCTAAACCTTGAGTTCTGTAGGAGTATTTTTTCTTGTTAGTGCAAGTTTCTATTGGAAATAATGCAAAAAAAAATAAAAAAAATAAAAAAAATTTGTGATTTTGTAAACAACAACAAACATAACAAATTTTTTTTAATGTGTTAATAAATAAATAAAAATTAAAAATACTCACAGAATGGATAAAAACAGAATGATGTGTGAATAAATAAAAACAATTAAATATACTCATAAATTGGATGAAATAGAATAATTAATGCAAACCTAACATGGGATTGTGTTTGCGCAATTTCCTTAAGAAATAGTTCGTCCTTAAGATGTTGAAAATTATATTTTAGGAGAAGACATAATGCATAATAAAAAAAAAAAAAAAAAAAAAAAACTTTTGTGACTTTGTAAACATAAACAACAAATATTAAAATTAAATAATATTTAATTTGTTAATATATTAAAAAAATTAATAATCTAGCTCACATAATTGATGAAAATAGAATGATGTGTAAATAAATAAGAGCAATTAAGTATACTCATAGACATAGACGGATGAAAACATAATAATTAATTGATGCAAATCTAATCAAAGATAGTGTTTGTCATTATTTCCTTAAGACATATTTCGTCTATAATAAATTGTGTTTTGAGTCTCTTGTATGGGTGCTTGTTTTCTAATATACAATGGTCACAACACACATAAGAAGCACAATAATCTCCATGCACATTTAGGTGACTATATATATGTACAAAAATGAGAATGCACGAATAATTGAAATGAATTAGTGACACTATTTATACACGCACTTGGGACAAAATGGGTTTTTGCCATTTTTGGGCAAATTAATTAGTCTTTTACCCTTCTTCCCAAACTAAATAGGGAAATGCCACTCTTTTGAAAATCGAGTTTCTCAAAATCTAGTTAAAAAAAAAAAAAAAATTCTGGAGCCCTATAGTGACGTTTTAAGAACCTATAGTGACGTTTTATAACTTGATATCAAGGAAATCGAGTTATAGGTAATTTTATTGCTTATAACTCGATTTCATGGATATCAAGTTACAAAACGCTACTATAGGTCCTTATAAACGTCACTATAGGTCTTTGACAACGTCACTATAGGGCTTAAATCGATTTTGAAAAACTCGATTTTCAAAAGAGGGGCATTTTCCTATTTAGTTTGGAAAGAAGGGAAAAATGTTAATTAATTTGTCCAAAAAGGGCAGAAGCCCATTTTGTCCCACGCACTTGTACTAGTTTTAGAAGATTGAAAGTTACGTGTTTAGATTCCAAAACCCTACAATAGTTTCCTATCAATTTTAAATAATTAATAATAAATTGGATAGTTATTTTTTCAATATTTAAATACATCGTAATAATGGTTATGAGTATTGTAAGATTGAATTTAATCAACTATCTTGTTGGCTTTATTCCGTGCCAAATTTGCTTGTATTTCAGCAATTAGTAACCCTGTATTTAGGTGGGATTGTTGTAAGGGTAGTGAGTGAGATAGAGTATTGAAATGCTCAAGAGTGTGCAAGAAAACAGAGACTCGCGACTGGATCTCGCGGGTGACTCGCGACTACAAGCCGCTAGAAGATGCACACGTGCCAAGCATGCCAGAAGTTGAAGTGTCATGCTAGCTGGAGCACTACAGGACAAAATAGGACAACTGGCCATTCTGTTATCTCGCGGCTGGATCTCGCGACTCAGTCAAGCCGCGAGCCAGCCTTGTTTTGAAAAACCTGACTCTTCACATTCCATTCTCACCCCAGTATAAATACCCCTTATATCCACAAAAGAAAGAGAGCTTCCAGAGAGAATTTTGAGAGAGAAACCCTAGTGTTATACAAGATTGATTCATCCACAATCTTCACATAAAAGACTCTTCAAATTCCTCAACTCTCTTCCTCTCCATTGTTAACCCTTGAGAGGTCTTTTTACCAAAACTTTTTCTCACCATATCCATTACTCTGAGAGGACTGTTTGGTGTTCTGGGAAGCAGTTAGGAAGGAACCAATCTACATTGGTTGATGCTATGGTCAAGTAGCGGAATTCGGGAAGCTAGAAAAGAAATAGGTTCGGCGCAACCTCGTTGGAGCAAGAAGCTTGGGGGGCTTAGGTACGCTGCGTAAATTAGGCTTGTTACCGCTTGGAGGGCAGCGGAGAGGTTTTACGCTGAGGGTTTCGGTTTCCTCTTTGATAACACATCGTGTGTTGTCCTTGTGTTTGCATCTTCCTTCCCTTAATCTTTACCTTTTATTTTCTGCTGTGGATGTGATTTTAATTGGCTTAGATTGTTTACCAATTCTATTCATAGCTTTTGTTCATTTTCCGCACACTAGTTGTTTGTCATAAAACTTGAATTGGTTATTCCGTAATTGGGGGTCTAAACATTCAAAGGTGTTTTATATACTATTTAAACTTTCAAGCATAAAGCATCAAATGCATCAAAAATCAATTGTAAGAGGCAAAGAAAAGTAAGCGTACAATGTTGATAGTGGGTTGGACAAAGGAATCAAAGAGGTGGAAGGGTGATTCGACTATATATATATTGTTGTGTAGATAGAACCCTAAGACTCAAATCAATAACAGTAAATAAGCGAAAATTAAATAATAAGCACATACAAAGAACACAAGAATTTACGTGGTTTGGCAAACTGCCTACCTCCACGGTGACGATGGAGAAATTTCACTATAAAATAGGGAGATATAATAGTACACAAGAACACACTCAAGAAACCCAAATCCCAATACACCCTAACTTTCTCTCACCCATAAGACAAGAAAACTCTATTCTTCTTCTTATGCGGCTGCTACTAGGTTTTTAGGAATTGTCTCATTCTCTCTTTCCGTACAACCCAAACCTAATATATATATATATATATATATATATACACATACATATATATATATATATATATATATATGTCATAGGTCGGCCATACTAGAATGTATATTCCTAGTTGTATTCGGTTTAGAAGACCGAATTGGGCTTGGGTAATTCAAGCCACACGAGGCCCAACATCAACATATATATATATATATATATATATATATATATAAGAACACCAATATGCAAGTAGATAAATATGATTCTTATAATGAAGCACAAGTTCTCTAATTTTATACCATTCAAATTTGATATTATTCTAATTACTATCTTAAATTAAATTAATTTCTATCACTAAAATAAAAATAAAATTTTCAATATTTATGGTTTATACCTTTCATTTCAGTTTTAATTCCTATGTTAGCCATAAATGATAGATACTAGGCATTGTGTGTATATCGATCTGTGTAGGAAGGCTCATACAGCTATAGCAGGATTTAAGTAGGGGTATATGAATAACAATAATGTTGCTTTAATTACAACCGAATATATTAGTTTTTGTGGAATTTTTTTTTAATAAAATGGTGTTTCTAAGAGTTCTAAATAATTTTTTCCTCTTAGAAAAAAAAAAAAAAAATGCTCTGTGAATACAAGGAAGCTATAATATTTTATATTAGTCCCAATATATCGGCTTGAATGCATCAAATTAGATAACGCATTCAAAACCAAATGAACAGAGTCGTATCAAAAAGGCAAAAAAAAAAAAAAAAAAAAAAACAGAATCGTATCAAACAAAATAAACAGTGATTATATAAATATCTAGGCGTAATGCGCTTGCCTTCTACATGGGTTCTGCATGTCGGTGAGAGTATGTCAGGTACGGATGATACTCCTCGATTTCTCTTCCTCCTCTTTTGAACTGTTTTTTTTTTTTTTTTTTTTTTTCGACTATGTAGTATGTATTCTCTCCTCCATTTGTTCATGTTTCTTTTTATTTTATTTTATTTTTTTAAATGAATTTACTATTAACCAGTTCTAGTTGTCACTTGTGATAGAGCATCCAACAGAGGCTGCTTTTGGTGATAATACGTACCTACCCGCTAGACAAAAAGAAAGACTACACATAGAAACAGCCAAAAGCTTGAATTTTTTTATATTATTCAAAATCTTGACTGCACCAAACCAGACGCGTGTCAAACCATACATGATCTATACATTCTTTAGTAGATATGAATTTTAATAATTACTAGTAGCTAATTCGTGTGATGCACGAGATTGTTTTAAATCAAATGTTAACATGTTCAAATTTAAACATTTCTCTAATTTCAATTATTGAAAGCTAAATTGGCTCTAATATAAGATGAAACGTGTAATTATGATGAAACTATCAAAATATTACACATAAAATCATTAAAAATGAGATAAATACAATATTATGAAGTAATATATTACAATAATCATAATGTGCTATTACATTTGGTTTAATAAGTATTACAAAAGAACCAGTAAATAGAATAAATATATAATTATGCTTACATCTTCAAGCTTTTATCCAATACTTTTCAAAAATCTATTTCCTCCCTTTCTTAGGCTCTTCTCTTTTCTCAACTTCTTCAAGCTACTTAATTTTTCGCCAAATTAGTATCAAGTATAACACCAAATTATACCAATTCATCAAAGATTTACAATGTATAACCAAACACTCTTAATGTCAATAAATTTCATAATAACTCCACCCCAACTATTGAATGATTAAAAAAGTTCAATATGTCTATAATCTTCATGAAAATAAGTATTCCATTGGTTTTCGTCATGAAATTCAGAAATAAATAACAAAATAGATTATTCACACACAAAAACGTATTATCTTTTTGTGAAACATGTTTAAATTGTACTATATGGTTTTATTCAAACATTAAAAATACAAAAGTCCCAAATCTAGATATTTATGGCATTTGTTTCAAGTTTATGCCAAACCAAAACTAAAGGCATGCCTGAGTGCAGTTCACAAAGGCTGTGTGGCTTGGTAGTGTTGTAAAAATTTGTGCAGTCTTCCAAACAAACAAAAAAATCCAAAAGGGGAAAAAAAAAAGAGTCAAAATCTGTGTGGTCTTCCAAACTAAAAAAGAACCCTAAATAAATAAATAAGGATGCAGATAATATGTGAAAAGATGGGTATTTAATAATGAAAATTAAAAGGGTGTGAGTTAAAAGGGAAAAAACCTTGGGGGTGCCTACTATATTTGCCACTTATTTTTAAAAAGTCACAAATTCTGGCCAATAACAAATAAAAGTAGAAAACTTCTAAAAAATTCATTCCAGCATTGCACAATGTAGGGATGTGTGATTAAATAACGCATATATATTTGTATGCTTCAATAAGTTGCAAGGGCACCAAACAACAGTGATTTATGAACAACACACTTGGTTGCATTCTAGCAACAGTAGTAGCAGTAGTATTAGCAGTTGTAGCACTGACAAACTATAAGTACAATACACATTCACACACCAGACATTTAAAACATTAAACACAAGGCACTACAGATGACACAACAGCCCACATATTTGGTATGAAAAATGCATCTATATGGAGAAAATGTCATTTGATAATTTACCTCTTTTTAACTTCCAAACTGTGCATTGGAAGATGGAAATTAGGTAATACTGTTGCTTGTGGAGACCTCCACTTTGCGTTCCTACCTCATAGCAACAGAGAAAATGAAATTAGCAAAATTAGCAAAACATAGTTTTTGGCAAGAAGACTTCGCCCCTTTCTCAAGTTTCATGCCAGCACTTGTTAGCATTAGAGTTCAGCAAAGGGACAGCCCTCCATACAAATATAAATCAATCTATAAAGATCAATTATATGTCTAAAAGACTAAGTAAAAAAGTATCAAACCAAGAGAAATTAATTGCAAAAATATTTGCAATATATCAAATGTACATAAGACTATGCAGCTGAGCAGAAATTGTATTTCATTTGATTCTCAAAACAAAACCTTAACACAGCGGTCATTCTAGCTCCCCAACCACCCCCCCCCCAAACCCAGAAAAATAGGCAGTTGAAGGCTCAGTTGTAGCAGGAGTCATAGCAGGAGTCACAGAGAGTCAAATTTCTCAGATTTCCCCAGCACAATTTCAATCTAAATTTAGGGGAATAGAAAGTCAAAAACCAAAAAGAAAGAGATCAGAAATAATCATAATTTTTAAAAGAAAATTCAACAAACTGAACCAAGATACCCAAATGCACACCACCCTTTCCCCCAAAGAAAAAGAAAAACCAACTTGGCCTTTTGAACACCATGACCCTTGTTCTCGTCTTTCATGCCAACAGTAGATGTCAAAACTTTTGTTCAATTCCGTAAACAAAAATCATCACTATTATCATGTACATGGAATGATTATCAGCATTGGGACAATAGGATTCTTACTTTTCGCAGTAGCCTGTCCATTGTTCTTCAAAAATCTCAGAGATTGTGACAATTGTAGTAATTGCTGTAATGAAATAAAATATGTGAAGAATCTTAGCAAGTATGATAATTCTTAACCCAAAAAAGAACATAGAAAATTGAAATATATAATCAACCCATAGTTGATTATATATAGCACAAGAAAATTAGATTCAATTAAATTTTCTGTTTTCTTTCTTTTCCCTCAATTATTCAACAAATGGAAAAGAAAAGAAAAGAAAAAAAAAAAAAACAAACAAACAAACACAAACGGACTTACAGTCATTGGAACTTGGGTTGTTGCTCTCCCCCACTCCACCCTCTACCCAAAAGAGAAGTCCAAAAAAATGCTACCAAATTGGGGTCCCTATTTTAGGACTATGTTAAATTTAAAGGTTTCTCTAAAAGAAACCACAATCTGGGTTGGGATTTTTACTTAGAAGACTCTAATTGCGGTTTTAACAACCTTCGGACTTCGTTATGGAGACAAACAACTATGGTAGATTATCAAACCTAGGGTTCGAAAATCTCAAAAAATAAGAAATAGAAGAAGAAGAAGAAGAAGAAAACGAACCCTAATTTTCTGAAACAAAGTTCTAATTCAACCATCTGATGCAATCTACCTAGTATTGATGGCTGTAGTCAGTGCTCAAAGGTGGAGATCGGTCCTTGTGAGTAGCACCATGGAAAGATTAGTGATGCTTTCTTTCTATTTCGAACCTGACAGTGTGGGGATGGCTTCTTGGCGAGATTGATTTTTAGTGTTAGGTTTTGGGGAAGGAGAGGGTAGAGAAATAGAGAAGAGAGAGGAACGGCAGGGGTCTGCCATCTGCGCTTTGGAGAAAAAAGAAGGTTGGTTTTGTATTTATCGGGTTTCGGAAATTTTTTTTTTTTTTTTTTTTGGTTTCAGAAAAGTTTTTTTTTTAATATATATATATATATATATATATTATTTTTTTTTTAGAAAAAAAAAATTGTGCTGACGTGGAAATTGTGGGAGCGGCTGAGGCTTCGGTTTTATATATATATATAGATGATAGTGAATATATTAATACTAACCACTAATCCGTTCAATGCATTAAAAAAAACTTTAGAAACTTTAGAAAATATGAATTAATAATTATAATAATTAATAATATACATTCATTATGATTTAATAAAACTATTATCCTATCATTTAAAAAAAATATGATGTGACAAGATTTATAGAGAATTTAAATTTAATAAAAAATATTTTTGTATGTGAAATTATATATTTTATCATTTAAAGAAAATATAATGTAACAAGGTTTAAATATAAAATAAAATTTAAACATAAAAATTATATTAAAATAATAATATATAAAATTGTGAAGTATCAAAAAGTTATGATACATAATATGTTTCGCTTTTGCTTTCATATAGCTGCATGTGTTCATTTAAATATTGAAAATAAGTTGGGGAGGACCAACATTCCGAGAAATTATAAAATCCACATGGTGGACAAGTGATGTGGTCCACCATTTCACTAAAAGCCTTCCATCTGTTTAAAATTATTAGTTCGAATTTTTTTTTAAACAGAAATTAATTACTGACTCAGCAATTTTAAACAATTGAAAGTTTTTTAGTAGAACTAGTCGCTAACCCGTGCGATGCACGGGCTAGTTAAATAAAAAGATAATTAATCAACCACATGGTAAAAAAAAAATTAAAAATTAAAAAAACCAATAAGAGACTAATTTGTTCATCAAGTAATCAATCTAAGTAGCATCATAGCTCATGTACAAAACTATTAATCTATTGTCAAAGGGTCAAATGACAATGTGGAAAACATTTCATAAATAACTTATTGATAACAGGTATATAGAGAGGGGACTTTCATAAATCATCAATGGAATTGGAGTCAACATCTCATTGCAAATGGAATGTAGCTCTATATTAAAACTAAGAGTAAAGTTTCAATCATTCTCTTTCTATAAAACATTATCGAAACTATATGTAGTTTACCTTGGTTTCAAATAGAAATTACTTGAAGAAACAACTATATCTATGTCCTCAGCACCATACATTTCCATCACATATTGCTGTGTCAAGCACGCCAACACGGTGAAGAAACAGTTACCAATACATGCTCTCACCAATCATAGAAGTTGGAATGCCAAATTGTGACGATGCAGAAGATACCATTGCCATACCATAAAAAAGATTCTCTCTTTCGTCTTATTCAACTTCAATTCCATTACTCTTTCCACAAAATTGTAAAAAATGAAATGAAAAAGCATGAAGTAAACTTTGACATCATAGCCACCAAGAATGTTGTCTTTGCTAAAAATTGAGGGATGAGGGTTCACACCCATCACAACTTGGCAACAAAATTCACTCCTCTACTTCAAGTTCATAATTTCTGTAAAAGCCATAAAATGTTAAATACTATCCCAAGTTTCACTATTGCAACTGAAACCTTCATGACTGCCTGTTTTATATGCTTACAATTAATCATTAAATAGGAAGATAAATACTTGATAGATCTCATTTACCTACTTTGCCAAGTGCAAACATCTTCCAAATCACTTTTTTTTTTTTTTGATTTTCTATTATTATTATATGGTAACATCTTCTAAATTACCTATGACATGGGTGTGATGATTTAAAAAAAAAAGAAAAGAAAAAAAAACATGAATTGGTAAACCTCAATCCTATCTATGTCTATAACCTTGAGATTTTGGAAACCTGACTGAGCCAAGTCTTTTAGTAGCTCACAGCCCAATCCATCAGCCCCTACTACTAACACTTTTGCATATTTTGCAAGATCCTCACTCAAGTCTCAACTACCACCAATTAAGACAAAAACCTTAAAAGTTTTAACATATTTGAATAAGGATTAAACCAAGAAGATTGAAGCTGAAAATTGATAAGAAAGAGCAGTACCACATGGGGGTACCTTGTTTGCCGATTAAGTCCATGAAATAAAAGAAAAAGAACTGAACCCATAAAAGTTGAACGAAAAATAAAGACCCAGATATTATAAACTAAAGAAAATAAAAATTACTTTAAGAAAGTGAGTGAATTTGAAGGAAAATTTAAAAGAAACATTGCCATCACATAACCAAGTATATGCTTTGAAGAGCATCCCAAAAAATAAAAACCGATACCTGAAAGGCCAGAGACAACCTTCATGGCCTCCTACTTTGATCTATAATCATATAATCTTTTACAGAGGCTATTTGAGACTTAAAGATTCCATTTGTGGCACTGTGAGATGATAGCCTACCCTAATAAATAAAAATAGAATTGGTAAAGCAAATAATACCTTCATAGATTTCATCCCATCCAATGTAGTAATGATGTCCATTTTTCTTTTCAAATCCAAGGCTTTTCTTCTCTAAAGATTTCATTGCATCTTCCATCTCTCCAACTTCTCTTTTATGGTTATTGTCGCTGCTGCCTAATGAATTAAAAGAATAATCAAAATATTTAGTCAAAAACCATGTTATATGTACAAAATATTGCAAGACTTTTATTTTTATTTATTTTATTTTACCTCATCCTCTTCACACAGGTTCAAAATTTTTGGTAACACCAGACTCAACAATATAGTTGAAATTTTGTGGGTCAGTCTTGATGGTAAGCTCAGCAAAGCATCTGTACATTTGAAGTAGAATCAGAACCTTTGAATACCTAAATAATTGTCACCAATAACATCTACTTATGGGGAGCATCATGCATGCTTGACCCCTCAAAAGCCTCTAGGTTGAAGACAAGTGAGTAGTACTTGTCTAGCACCTTCCTCTTTCCCATCCTTCAATTATTAAAACCAAGAAAATTTTCAAAATCCAACACCTAATTGTAATGTGTAAGACACAAATAAATACTAAATCATAAGAAACAATTTGTTAGTAATCTCCATCATTTAATCAAACAAAACACATCCACTCAGCTTATTTTTACCAGTCAGCATCTGATACCAAATACCCCCCCCCCTTTTATTTTACAGAGGAAAGAGTTCAGTCAACATCCGATACCAAATACCCCCTTTTTTTTACAGAGAAAAGAGTGCAATAGTGATACACATTGTGATTTCTTAGAATGAGCCAACAATTATGAGCAATCACATGATAACAAAGTCAATGTTTGGTACCTGTTTAGTCATATAACATACAAACGAATAAAAGAATTGAAAGTCAAAGATTTCAAGTTTATCATATCTCCTCTTAGATTCAATGTGACTGCTTTGGTTCTCATTAAAATTATAAAATATGCAGATTGAAGTGGCTTTTCATTCTTCTTCTTATAGTCATGCTCCAGTTCCTCCTAACACATAGACACCTAATAATTAAATAAAACATATATAAAAAATATGCCAGAGTTCCAAAGATTGGTCATTTGGTTGCATTCAGATAAAAAAATAACAATAATAATGGAAAAGAGAAGAACAAACAATCTGTGCAAGAGTATAAAACTAAAAGAGAAGAAAAAGAATCTGTCCAATACCAGAACAATCTCATATACATAATATTCAACTCCATGCTTCATCTGGTTGTGCCCTCTAATACAACAATCTCTTCATCAGTATTAGAGGGCACCGGTTTGACAGTAGTGAAGGGCCTCCCATAGATCTCTCTCTCTCCAACTCTCTTTGCACAATAAAAAAAAAAAAAAGGAAATCAAAATTAAATAGCTGAAAACAAAATTGGAACAGAAAATTAACAACAAAAAGCTTGCATTTCTTCTCAGCGTCAAAACAAAGGTCATATACTTGTATTCATAAAAAGCAAGGACTTGATTAATTTTGACCCTTTTTTCAAGTAGAGAAACCCCCCGATAGGATTAAAATCAAAAGCACAAACAGGAAGGAGGAAAACAAAAATCAGATAATAAGTCCTAGATTAAAACCCAAATTGCCCAACAAAAACAACGAAATTTCCCATTTTTTAATCAAATGAAAGCAAACCCAGATTATAAATCAATCAGGACTACCCAAATTTTGATCGCATAAACACAATAAACCTAAAAACCCTAGAATATGAAACTAAGATCAAAAACCAAAAAACAGAAGGCAAATAATAGAAAGATTCAGAGAGAGAGAGAGAGAGAGAGTAGAAACATTGTGGATTTGAAATTTACTCCACTACCTTCTTGTCTAATAACCCAGATATCAAGCCAGATAAATAAAAATAAAAAACAAAATAGAATAGAACAGAACATGAAACTGAAACTTACCGACAACTGTGTGGAACTAGAAGATGGAGGGAGATCGGTCTAACAGTAGTGAAGAGGCCTCCCTCTGGTTTCTCTCTCCAACACTCTTTGCATCGTATCAGATTTTTTTGTGTTTCACGGTCACAAAAGCTCTCTATTCTTTATATATATATATCTCTCTCTCTCTCTCTCTCTCTCTCTCTCTCTCTCTCTCTCTCTCTTAGTCGTTTTTTATGTAATATAGAGAAGCAGAGCATCCGGTTTATATTATTATTATTATTATTTTAATATTGTGCTGACGTGAAAAATTGTAGAAGCTTCAAAAGTTTCGGTTTTATATAAATATATAGATGACGGACAAGTGACGGACAAGTGACAAACTCTATAATTTCTCCAACATTCCCGACTAGATATTTGGAATTTGTAATAATTGTGTCAGGAAATTTTTTTCATTAATATATTGACTATGTAGTATGTATTCTCTTGTTCATATATAAAAAAAATAATAATAAATAAAGTAGTATGTATTCTCTCCTCCATTTGTTCATGTTTTTTTTTTTTTAAATGAACTTACTATTAACCAGTTCTAGTTGTCACTTGTGATAGAGCATCCAGCAGAGGCTGCTTTTGGTGATAATACGTACCTACCCGCTAGACAAAAAGAAAGACTCCACATAGAAACAGTCGAAAGCTTGAATTTTTTTATATTAGAGTGCGTTTGTTTTGGGGGGAAAATAATTTCAGGAAATCATTTTCCCCCAAACCCGCATGTTTGGCTATCACGGAAAATGATATTTTCCGGAAAATGACTTCCGGTTGACCAATATTTTCACCTTTGACTCGGAAATGATTTTCCACCCTCATTTTCACTTCAAATCATTTCCGGAAAGAGAGAGAGAGAGAGAGAGAGAGAGAGAGAGAGAAGAGAGAGCCCAGATCGCGCCGCTCGTCCGACAATCGCACCGCGTCAACGAGCGGCGCGATCGACGATCGCGATCGATGAGATCGCGCGGTGCGATTGTCGATTGAGCGGTGCGATCGACGATCGCGATCGACGAGCGCGCTCGTCTCTCGTCGATTGACGAGCGCGCCCGTCTCTCGTCGATTGATGAGCGCGCTTGTCGGACGATCGCATCGCTCGTCGATCGACGAGCGGCGCGATCGACGAGCGGTGCGCGTCCGACGAGCGGCACTATCGCGATTGTCGATCGCGCCGCTCGTCGAACGATCACACCGACCTCGCCTCCGATCGATGTCGCCTTCACCGCGTGATCTCATCTTCTCCTCCGCCGCGCGATCTCAATTTGACCGGATTTGATGAATTTTTTTGCTGGGTTTTGTTTCTTTTGTGAATGAGTGTGGAATTGATTCATTTTCTTTTGCTGCGTTTTGTTTCTTTTGCCGGATTTGATGCATTTTCTGTAAAAATGTTTGAATGAACCAAACACTAAAATTAATTTTCCGTAAAACGAATTTTGTGACAGCCAAACACATGAAAACGTTTTCCTTTCCGGAAAATAGCATTTCCGGAAAATGGAATATTTTCCAGAAATGCTTTTACACGAACCAAACACAGCCTTATTCAAAATCTTGACTGCACCAAACCAGATGCGTGTCAAACCATACATGATCTATACATTCTTTAATAGATAGGGATAATTACACATAACCCACCTGTGGTTTGGGTGAAAATCACTTTGCCTACCCGTGGTTTGAAAAGTATCACTTAACCCACCTGAGGTGTGTTTCCGTCACTCTCCGTAACCCACCTCGGTCTCTGCCGTTACAAAAACACATTTTAACCCCAGAACAGAACATAACGCGAATCAAAACCCCCAAAACTCAAACACTTTTCGAGAGAGAGACCCAAGGTGCAATCAGGCTTGTTCTTCGTGGTTTGGAGCATGTGGAGAGGGAGAAAACACTTGTTTTGCATCATCGAACCTAGGCAAGGTATGTGTGATTGTTTTTCATCTGCATTTGGGTTCTTGATGTCATTTTTTTATGGTGACCCACCCACGTAGTTAGGTTTTGCTGTTCATCTGCACAATAAAATTTTTTTTGTATGTTAAATTAGCATTTTGCTATTTATGTGTAGAATCGCTTAGGATATGCATTTTGCTATGGTTGTTTCTATAATGCATATACCTGAAGGAATCAAGTTTATTTGTCAATGATTGCACTTGTTTGTGAAGTGTGGGTAGTGTGGTCCCTATGAATTTGTTGGGAATCTGGTTTTGCATGTGCTTTATGTGGTCCTTTGTCCGTGTGTTGTTGTCAATTTGTTGGCTTGTTGTCTCTTTTGGCATCTTGTCACTTTCTGCATGTCAGTGTGTGTAAACAAAATACTTATTTTAATTGCAGATGGTTGACTTCACATTTGACCTTGAAATTCATGTTGGGGGATGTTTTGTGGAGGAGCCAACCATACAATATGTGGGTGGGTCTGTACGTTTACTGACAGAGATTGACCCTGACAAGTTGAGTTACTTTGAAATTCGGGATTTATGCCATCTAGTTGGTGCTCCTAAGGAACACAGTAGATATAAGTATTTAATTCCTGATGGTGATCTACAGCATGATTTAAGAGACATAAAAACAGATACAGATGTCGTAAACATGACTAACCTTCATAAGGCATGGTATGCTGAAAAAATCATAATCTATACTGACATAGATGTGGAGCCATTGGCAGTTGAGTATCCTGATGCAGGGGGAGTGGCAGATGGTGGTGTAGGTGGTGATGGAGGGGGAGTGGCAAATGGTGTAGGTGGTCATGCAGGTGGTGATGTAAGTGGTGATGCAGCAAGGGTTGAAATAGAATTGGATAGTGATGATGATGAAGATGATGAGAATGATGATGAGAATAATGATGAGAGTGATGATAAAGAGGATGTTGAGGATGTTGACATTGATGCAAGAGATGAAGAACAGAATGTTGAAGGAGATGATGATGATGATGATGATGATTGGCTAAATGAAGGCCTAGAGGGGGATGGCTTTGGTGATGATGTATTTGCTGCTTAAAACTCAGCTCCATAAGGTTCTGCTCCCAATACAAACCCAGAATCAAGCAATGCACCCCACACAGCCCCAGAATCAAGCAATGCACGCCACACAGCCCCAGAATCAAGCAATGCACCCCACACAGACCCTGAGTGGGCTGAGCCAGCCCTTGAGGATGACCTGGTAAGCATGGATGGGTCTGATGATGAGCAGGTACCTGAGCAAGTAGAGTTTAATGCTAAGAGTGACATAAGAAATGTTGTACTGAAGAAGGAGATGAAGTTCCCTAATGCAAAGGTGTTCGGAGCTGCTTTGAGGGAGTATGCAATCAAAAAACCTATTGACATCAAATTCAAGCTTAATGAGAAGACCAAGATATCAGTTCACTGCAAGAATGGGTGTGGGTGGAGATGTTATGCATCTCAAATAAGTGGAGAGCTAACATTTCAAATTAAGACCTTGACTGATGACTGTACTTGTCCTAAGTCTTTCAAAAACAGTCAAGCAACATCAGCTTATGTTGCTAAGAGGTTCATTGAGGATTTTAGCAAAAATCCAAATTGGGAGGTGAGTGGTGTACACAACCATGTGATGCAAAATTTACCTGTTGACCTAAGTGTAAACCAAGTGTATAGGTCAAAGAGAAAGGCAAAGGATTTGATAAATGGAGATGAGCAACTGCAATATGGTGTCCTTAGGGACTATGCACAAATGATAACCACTGTAGACAAGGGGAGTAGGGTTATATTGCAGACAGAAATGGCTGAGGAGACTTCCCAGCCAAAATTTAAGAGGATGTATGTTAGGTTCAATGCTCAGAAGGTAGGATTTTTAGGTGGATGCAGGCCATTTATAGGTTTAGATGGTTGTCACATAAAGCACAGATTTGGTGGGCAAATCTTATCTGCCACTGCCAAGGATGCAAATGACAACATTTTTCCAGTAGCCATGGCTGTTGTGGAACAAGAAACCAGGGAGTCTTGGATATGGTTTTTGGAAATTTTTGCTGATGATATAGGGAGGCCAGAGGAGCTTCAGTTGGTCTTCATTTCTGATAGGCAAAAGGTATGCAAGTTTTGTTTTGTTCAGTTACACTTGAATAGTTGACTTTGTTTGCTGAACTAACTTGTTTTGTTTGTTTGTTTGCTTGCTTATTTACAGGGGCTTATACCTGCAATAGAGACACTATTCCCTACCGTGGAGCATAGATACTGTGTGAAACACATCTACAACAATTTCAAAGTTGATCACAAGGGATTGGAGCTGAAGGATGCATTGTGGAGGTGTGCTGCTGCCACAACAGTAAGGGAGTTTGAGAGATGCATGCAGTACATAAGGGATTTGGATGAAAAGGCATATGAGTATCTTGCAAACATTGCACCTGCACAGTGGACAAGGTCACACTTCACTCCTAGGGCCTTAACAGATTGTTTGGTAAATAATTTGAGTGAGTCTTTTAATGCAATGATATTGAAGTCTAGGGACAAGCCTATCTTGGCAATGTTGGAGTGGATTAGGGTTAGACTTATGACTAGACTTTACACAAAAAGGGAAGGGATACAGAAGTATGCTGGAAAGTTGTGTCCAAGCATACAAGATAGGTTGGAGAAATTGAAGGTTGAAAGTAAGGCATTTAGTGCTACCCCAGCTGGTAGTTTCCTTTATGAGGTAGGCAGTCAGTATGAGAGGCATGTAGTTGATTTGGTGAAGAAGACATGTAGCTGTAGGTCTTGGGATTTAAATGGCATTCCCTGCAAACATGCCATAACAGCCATTTATACAAACATTGAGACACCAGAAGACTATACCCACCCATGCTACTTCAAAGAAACTTACATGGAGATATACAAGGAGGTACTTCCTCCCATGCCTGGCCAGTCAGAATGGGCTGAGACTGGACAGCCTGCTCCCCTGGCACCTCACATATACAAACCACCAGGCAGACCACCCAAGCAAAGAAAGAGGGCTTCTGATGAGCCTAGGAACCCTTACAAAGCAAGTAGACAGAACAGACCTGTAAGATGTGGGAAATGCAAAAAGGAAGGGCATAACTCAAGAGGGTGCAAGGCTGGCATCACTGGGGAGACACCATGGCAGAGGAGACAGAGACTTCAAAGAGAAAAAGCTGTAAGTAAATGGCAAAAAACACTGTATTGAATAGACACTGTATTGAACTTACAGACCTACAAAAAAATAAAAAAACTGGGTTTTTAAACTTACAATACACACTGTATTGAAACTGGGTTTTGTTGCAGGCAAGGGAAGGGGTGCCTGCACCTAGATCTGCACCTCAGCCACCATCCCAGCAGCCTACCCAGACCTACAACATGATGTCTGCCACTCAGCCTTCATCCTCACAGCAAGGAAATCAACCTAGGCCATCTCACAAGAGAGCAGGATGGTTCTCTTCCTCACAAACAGAGTTTCACACACCTAGGGAGACCTGGGATACCTTACCAAGTTCTTCACAGGTAACTTAGTCCTGGATGGTTGTGTAGCTTGGGATATTTTTTAACAAGTGGATCTATTTTTTATTTTGTAGCCTTCACATGCAAGTGGGAGCACTGGTGGTGTGAGGACTAGAGGACAGCTTGCTGCACAAAGGCCACCAAAAATGAATCCAGTGGGTGGAAAGAGGAAAGAGTAAAGGCAAGAAATGAATGAAGTTAGTGGGTACGCATGCCAGCATTGGGAGTAAAGCTAGTGGGAACATGTGGGCCTTTTTGGTTTTTTTTTTTTTGTGAAGACCACTGTTGGCCTTTTGTAATTATCAATTAGTGTAAAAAATAGTCACTGCTGGCCTTGGAATGTGCTTTTTTGTAATTACTAATTAGTGTAAAAAACAATCACTGCTGGCCTTGGAATGTGCTTTTTTGTAATTAAGGTACAATACACTCCAGGTTGTTATATGGAAGTTGTGATATTACAGTTTGTATGGAACAATATTTGTCCAAACTAGATTATATGGAAGTTTATTTATTGCTACTACAAATTGTGTCCAAGTATATTTTTCTAATAGAGTGTATGGAAGTTTTTATTGTGGAATGGTTGTTATGGTATGCACAACCAAATTATATGGAAGTTTATTTATTGCTACTACAAATTGTGTCCAAGTATATTTTTCTAATAGAGTGTATGGAAGTTTTTATTGTGGAATGGTTGTTATGGTATGCACAGCCAAATTATATGGAAGTTTATTTATTGCTACTACAAATTGTGTCCAAGTATATTTTTCTAATATAGTGTATGGAAGTTTTTATTGTGGAATGGTTGTTATGGTATGCACAGCCAAATTGATAATTGACCATTACTTCTTCCATTGAATGGTTGTTATGATATGCACAAAATACTCAATAATTGACCAATTCTTCATTCATTGACACATCAAAACATTACATCAGTAGGCTAGTGCTATTACAATGCAAATTCATTCACCATTACCATAACTATCTCTACTAACCAATTAACTACTTCAGGGGCAACAATCTAGGTCTCTTCACTCCAGAGAACTCAATTGAGCCAAAACACAAAAACATAACAATAACAAAAAAGATCCATGACAAAATGCATGCAGACTTCCACATTCTTTGCTTCTCTTCAGCAAGAATGACTTTTTCCTTAGCTTTTGCACAGACAGCTTGAGCCTTTCTCTCCCTCTCCTTAGCTTTGGCTTCCTCTTCAAGAGTCTTTTTTGCCATTTGCCTAGCTTCTTCTGCCGTTTTCAGAGCTGTCTTTTCCCTCTCATTTGCAAGTTGGAGAGCAATCTGAAGCCTAGACATCTTCTCTAGAGCCAAAGGTGCAGTTTCATTCCCACGAGGACAGGTTGGGTTATCAATCCAAACAAAGAAAGGACACTTAGGACCAACCTTATAACGGCTACAACCCAAGAACCTCCTCCCAAAATTGTGCAAACTCAAACTTGTTCTCAAAACACAAGTCTGCTCATTGCACATATGTCCACATGAACCCGAGAAATTACCACTTGATGAAGACATCTCAACATAACACGATTCCTGGGAAGTACAAATTTAGACTTTCACACAGTAAGTTCACACTTGAACAAAATCTGAAACCCTAAATCAGGAACAGACCCAAATGCAGATGAACAGCAGTCACACATACCTTGCCTAGGTTCGATGATGCAAAACAAGTGTTTTCTCCCTCTCCACACGCTCCAAACCACGAAGAACAAGCTGATCGCACCCCAGGTCTCTCTCTCGAAAAGTGTTTGAGTTTGGGGGTTTTGATTCGCGTTATGTTCTGTTTTGGGGTTAAAAGGTGTTTTTGTAACGGCAAAGACCGAGGTGGGTTACGGAGAGTGACGGAAACACACCTCAGGTGGGTTAAGTGATACTTTTCAAACCACGGGTAGGCAAAGTGATTTTCGCTCAAACCACAGGTGGGTTATGTGTAATTATCCCTAATAGATATGAATTTTTTTTTTTTTTTTGAGAAGTAATAGATATGAATTTTAATAATTATGATAGTGAATATATTAATACTAACCACTAATCCGTTCAATGCATTAAAAAAAAAACTTTAGAAAATATTATTTTTATCTTTTAATTAATTTTAAATATGAATTAATAATTATAATAATTAATAATATACATTCATTATGATTTAATAAAATTATTATCAGGGACAGAGTCAGAACTTTGAGTTGGGGGATGCGGTTTTACTATTGGTTGTGTGCAGTGATTTCAACCTTTGATTCTGCTACTTTTGTAGGTAAGAACAAAATTATTTTTGTTTAGAATTTTCTAAAGGGCAGGGTTATTTATTTTGGATAAAATTAGTTAATTGAGCTTAATTTTGTTTTAAGTTTTACTAGTAATTTTTGTTGCTGTGCTTTATTATTATTATTATTATTATTTTTGGGCTTGTATATTTTGTTTTAGATATTAGATCTATAAATTTTTTTTATGGTCACTAAAATGAGGAAAATGCTAGAGTTGCAAGTTTTTTATTTTATTTTATTTTATAAATTACTTATGTAATAAGTAGTTATTGGTAAGTAAAAAAATGATGTGAGTGGTGTGTCCATATGCGAGCCAATAAAAATTTGCTACTAGAAAGGTTTGTAAAAATATTATAAAAAAGTTTGTGAATATAACATTACTCTTAAAAGAATCAATGATATTGTTAAAGAGAAATAAAATGTAATTTTATAGAACAAAATTGCTAAAATTAATACACATATAAATAATAATATTTTTTAAAAAAAGTCCAAGGGTAGTTTCGCCCCTCTGACTATTACCCTATCATTTAAATAAAAAAAAATGATGTGACAAGATTTATAGAGAATTTAAATTTAATAAAAAATATTTTTGTATGTGAAATTATATATTTTATCATTTAAAGAAAATATAATGTAACAAGGTTTAAATATCAAATAAAATTTAAACATAAAAATTATATTAAAATAATAATATATAAAATTGTGAAGTATCAAAAAGTTACGATACATATAATATGTTTCGCTTTTGCTTTCATACAGCTGCATGTGTTCATTTAAATATTGAAAATAAGCTGGAGAGGACCAACGTGCCCGACTAGATATTTGGAATTTGTAATAATTATGTCGGGAAAATTTTGTAAGTGCCATGACAATTCTTTGTCTTTATGCGAAAGGACAAACTGATTTGAATCACACTGGACTTGCTTATGATAATAAAATATAAAAATCGTAATTAATCGCTTTATTAAAGACCTCTCTGTTATTTCATTCTGATAATTACATTGAGGGAAGGGGAATTTGAGTCTCTTAGCTTGTAGTAATTTAATCACTCCAGAGTATATAAGTACAACAATAAAAGATATGGCTTGTATCTATAGTTAAGAGTTAGTCGGGCTTAGGTTTTAATTATTTGGTCAGATACAGCTTATGAGGTCTTAAAACTATTTAAAGAAAATATGATATAGCAAGGTTTATATATAAAATATAATTTAAACACAATTAAAATATTATATTAAAATAATAATATATAAAATTGTGAGGTATTAAAAACTTGTATTACATAATATCATGAGGTCAAGACAATGTTTTGCTTTCAATTATGTTTGGCTTTCATATATATTGTAGATTATAGTTGCATGTGTTCATTAAATATTGAAAATTAAGCTGAGGAAGACCAACATTTTGGCACTTATAATAATTTCCCTATTAGACATTTGGAATTTGAGATAATGGTGCCAGGAAAAGTTTGTATGTGCCAAGATAGCTCTTTGTCTTTATGTGAAAGACAAATTGATTTGAATCACTCTTCCTTGATTATCATAAAAAAATATAAAAATCATAATCAATCGCCTTATTAAAGATCTCTTTGTCATTTCTTTTTGATAATTCGATACGTACATTAAGGGAAGGGGGACCCTTAAACCATTTCAAATTTCACAAATTAAACATTCATCAGTCTATATTAAACCACAAATGCACAAATATAATTTCTGTTCAATTAAATAGATTGAGTTTTAATTTGTTACTTTTAAAATTATAAAATTTAATTTGTTAGATTTTAAAACATCAAGGTTTAATTTATTACTTTTGAAATTATGGATTTGTTACATCCCAAAACTATAAGATTTTAAATATAATTTTTACCAAAAAAAAAAAAAACTAAAAAAAAATTTGAGTTTTGTTTAGTCTCTCTTTTAAATTTAAAAAAAAAAAAAAAAAAAAAACTCAAACATGAATCTTAACTAACGTACATAAATTCTTCAATTTATTATTCTAAGTTCACTATTTTAATAATTTCTGTTAAAAGAGAGAAAAAAAAAAAAACCGGATTCTACATACTAAATATCCACATCATGTGTACCTATTGTAGTATGTAAAATATGAAGTAAAGTTAAGAAAATAATAAACAACATTTTAAATTTTATCCAGCATGACATAATTGTGATAAGATTACGTATGTACGATGCAGAACAATGTTTGTTTGGCCCCATTTATTGTGAATTTTTTTTAAAAAGTTTTAAAAATGACAACATAATAATATCTCATAGGAAATAATTACCAGTAAAAATATATTACACAAACTTTTGAAAAAATAAATTTTTATATTTAATATTTTTTTAATAAATAGTGTATTAACATAATAATTTTTTAGTATAATTAATATAGAAGACTAAAGAAATTCAATATAAAAATAAAATAAAATAAATGAGTTGTTGAAATTTGAAACCTCTTGCAACAATTTCTTTTAAATAAATATTCTTTCCTTTAATAAGTTGGACTCAAGTTACAACTGATTTATTTAACTTTAAGCAATGTTATATTGCCTAATATATTTTTATTGGATTAATTTCTAAAAATCTCATTGTTGGATAACATGTTTTCTATATTTTTAACACACATAACAAGTTTTATGTCAATCGAATGCTATTTGCTATTCAATTTAGAAACCTAACTTTTATGCAGAATTTTGTATACAAAAACTTGAAATCTAAATATTGGATGAATGACATAGTTATTGATCTCAAATCATATTGAAAATTTTCATGCATATAAAGTATGAGAAAAAAAAAATTGTAATCCAACGGTAAATTTTATGAATTTATCATCTAATAAAAAATATTTTGTGGTATAACATAACTTAGAATTATATCTAATATAATTCTAAGCAACATTATACTACTTAATAACTTTTTATTGAATTAATATTTCAAAAATCTTACTATTAGATTATTATATTCCCAACACATATCAAATTTGGTACTAATTAGATACTAGTTATTATTCCAAAAATAATATTGATTATCATTTGTTTGAAGAAAGAGACCTGTATATAAATATATATACGGACGGTGCTGTAAAGATGAATCAATTCTTTGAAAAAAAAAAAAGTAATTAATATGAAATTTAATTGATTTATAAAATCAAATTTAAATTTTTAAGTGTTTGCTTTGCTGTAACAATTTATAGTGTTTTGGAATATGAGAAAACTCAAAAGCTTTGACTCGAAAAGAAATAAAAGTATTCTCAAAAAAAAAAAGAAAAAAGTAAAATAAAGAACAGGTCAAAAGAAGTTGCAGTATAATAAGAATTTGGCGTCTTCCAGACCATGCATGTTCACTGAACATAAGATTGTTAATTTAACACGTATCTTTATGGTTTTTTCCCTTACAGCATACTGTCTTGTCACTCATGGACTAAGTCAATAATTAATAATAATAGTAATACACGCATAAGAAATTCTGTTTGAGAAAGATATCTAGACGCTTCTTCTTGTTTGTATCGTATGTTCCAGGAGAGTGAAGCATCACTGGTTATGTCATACCAATCAATTGCCCTACAAGAAACGAATTAAGTTGCAGAAGATAAGAAATCATTTCTGAGCTCCCCTTGGCCTTTAGTTTAATAAAACAACAAAAATAATACATTATGGAAAATGTTAACAAGCACCATGCGGCTTCCTTAATGTGAATTCTACATAATATGAGAATGAGATAAATAAAAGAAAAAAGACATAAAAGTACTTATTAAGTTGAAAAAATGACATAAAACTGCAAAAAAGACAACAATTGCTAGAAAAAAGTAAAAAAAAATTGTTGTTAATAGGCGCCGTTAACACAACCTATAGAATAAAAAGCAAAAGACAACTCCAGACTCCAGGGTGATCTTGGACTTAGTTGTCTGTCAATTTTAGAAAAAAAAAAGGGGTTTTGAATTTTTAGCACAATCCATGACTCAGAATTGATCTAAAATTGAATTATTGTAGAGATGCATCTAGGGAATAGTCGTTGCAAAGCAAATTCTCTCTAGATACACATGTCGTGATATTTTATTTCACAATTGAATCTGTAAGGACACAAAAATATGGCGACCCAAACTCACTTAGAATAGTGAAATTTGTGCTATCTAGCTAGGCCCAAATCAATAGATATTTGTAAAGAGAGTGGGGGTAAAACAAGTTAGGCTTAGCCTGAGGATTCAGACAAAGAAGGAATGAACGAAAGCCAAAGATTAAGTATATAAATGGTTCTTCGCCCGAGGACGATGTTCTTGCACAAGGATGTACATTTGGCTCTCCCTCTCTCGTTCTAATCTTTTTCTCTTGATTTTTTGGAGATCCCCTTTCATCTGGAAGTCCTCTTTCTTTATATACTCCTCAGCTTATTGTATCCTAACCCTCCATCTACAATCCCCTACACTCTCCTTAGGATACTTGTCCCTTTAAACTTCTATTGAAGGTGGTAGAAGGAGATGCTTAATTGTGAATTCTACTGTTCAAGTCACTTCCTTATCAATACAGCTGATAAAGCTGTTGCCAATTATTTAATGTAGAGGTAGTAGGTGAGCTTTCACTGGAAACTTCCTTCACCTACCTTGACTCTCACTGAACACCATCCTTTCCATTTGGCCTTCCAGGAAGTATTTTGTCCCCTCTCCTCCCATCCTCAAGCGAATTTCCTCCTCAGGCTTAGAATGCTTTTATAATGATAGTCACAGCTTGTTGTATTCTTTCTCGGTCCTCGGGTCCCCACAATAGCCCCCTAAAACCTTGCTATTAGCCCTGAGATAAAAAAGTAAGGTTTTAGTTGTGCAACCTTAATTGGTACGTGCCAGACACGTTCCCACATGGTAACATCTCTTCATCTGTCTTCAGCACATTCCTGACGCTTCAGTATCCATGATCTTGTATTTATTGTGTCAGGCAGCTGCTTGCCCCCCCCCCCCCTCCCACCTTCTACGGTGTGATGATGATCCTACGATCCTCATTTACCCATATTTACAAGAGGGAATTTTACCGCTCATTTTTCACCCCTATATAAAGAGAGGTTGAGGTTGATTTTACTCTATTTATTCACTTTGCAACTTTTTCGTTGAAGCAGTAGTCCGAGGAGAGATTCTTCTATTGCTTGTAGGTGCGTCCAAATTCATTTACTTTTATACGTAGATTCTTCGTTACCTACACCATAAATTTCCATGGGTAGATTTGCTAGTTTAGTGGATACCCCCGAAGGCATGGTCGCCTTTAGGGCTCAATATAGGATTCCTAACAGTGTTGAACTCCAGCACTGAATTAGGCAAATGGCTGGTCATGAACAAACCTCCTGACTCAATAGTGATTCCGATGATTGCCTTCATAGAAGGAAGGATGGAAATTCCCATGGGCACGGTTACTAGAGACTTCTTTATGAATTATAGGTTGAACCCCACATAATGCTCCCCCAACGTCTTTAGGGTTCTCAGTAGCGTAGATATGATAAACCATAAGATGGGGGACTAACCTCACATGACATGATGCGAACTGAATATACAACTGCCAAAAAGGAAAGGAAACCAACTACTATATCAAATGTAGGGTCCTAGCTGTTAGGTTAATTTCTTGTATGCCTGAGTCAAACAAGTGCATGGACGAGGACTTTCTCATCGTCTCAGGAGACTGGCATGATGGGTTGCACTGTCCTACCTAAGATGGGGAACTAGGTAGGGTTCCTACAGACATTAGATGCATGTAAGATTTTCACATTCAGATAAAGAAAACTTTTATAAGGATTTTTTCTAATCTATGACTTATGTTGCATGTTTATTGGCAGACGAACATCACACCACCTCGAACAAGAGCTTAGTGAATTTTTCTGAGCTAAACTGCATCCTTAAGTCAGAAATTTTTGTTCACAGAGATGGTCAGCTTTGGGAGTTGCACGTGATCCTTGGTTTCAACCTTATCTCCAAACATTTCCAAAGCCCTAAACACATAATTAGAGCTAAGGATCCAAGGCTAGCTCTAATTGACGTAGCAGTTCCGGGCTTCCTAACAACAGCTTCTCCTCCATCTGGAACACAAGACGACCAACTTCCAGCCTCGCTCATAACCAAACTCCTTACTCTCAGGAGCCACCCATACCTTCAAACAACGAAGCTGAGGAACGCACTCCCGAAGCCACCCAGGAGGTGACAAATAAGGACTTTGAAGTCTTCTACAAGCAAGAAGACCCCGAAGACCTCCATGGCCCTTCCCAGTGCCGTTTACTTCTTACCCAGATCGGCACCAGCCAAGAAAAAGCCAACATCCCTGAAGGAATGGTGCTCGAGGAAAAGACTCTAGACCTGCTGGCATTGCTCACAGCCCACGTTGAGGGTGCCTCCCCAGCAGTTCCCGTGGTGCTCGACCACCAACTTTTACCCCTACGTGTGCATCCTCTGGTGACGCCGTTGATAAATAAAGAAAAAGAGGCCAAGGGGGCAAGGAATCTGAGGATGTTGAAAAGGGAGAGGTTATATGCCCTTCGCAGCAGCCCCCAACTAAGGAGGCCCGAACAACTAGGGCTCAGCAGAAGAAGAGTGCTCCCTCGTATGGAAGCCCTCGTTTGTTTTATGTTCCGAGAACTCGGTCATGGATAACGCCACCCTGAGGGATTCCCAGAAGGGTAGGTCGGGCATCCTTTCAGAATGCCTTGAAAAGGCTCTTCTCCTTCTCGATGATATGCATGAGCTGCAATCCTTGAGGATGCGTGAGGTCTTTCTTTCACTTAAGAGAGACCTTGTTAAGGTATATACCTATCCATTACTCTTATACACTTATGCAAAATTTGTACAGATACTTATACTTAACATTTTTTGCAGTCGGTGCAAGCAACCTTTGTAACTGAGGAATGGGTGGATCATGCCTTGGGTCAAGCCCACAAAGCTGAGGGTAAGCTAGAAACGGTTGAGAATACCCATGTTGATTCTGAGAAGAGGCTTAAAGACGCTCTCTTCCACCTGGCCGAGGTAGAGAAATCTCGAAAGAATGCTAAATCTGCTTTGGCCATTTATGAGAAACAGGTTAAGGAGGCCAGGGCTACTTAGAAAAAGGCCGAAAATCAGATGGCCTTAGCCATGGTGAAGCTGAAACAGCAACAGAAACAGCTGAAGGCCAAGGACGTTGAGAAGGCTAAAGCCGAGCAAGTAGCCTATGACGCGGGCATAACCAAGAATGCCCAAAGTCTGATAGCCCAGCTCCGGGACATTGCTCGGGCCTTTTGCCTCAAGGTGTGGGGTCAGGCCTTAACCATAGCTGGAATTAGTACTGAATTAGAGCCTAGGGCTCTTGATAAAGTATACTATCTTCCAGCTCTGCGCCTTGCCCCTAGCCCCACTCAACCTGCAGCTGATCCCATCTTTGCCACTGCCTCTGCCTCGACCTAGCCCACCACTACTTCAGCTGCTACACCCGTTGTGGAAAAAGAGCAAGATCAGCCTCCTCCATTATCTATTGTGGATGTGGACTTAGAGGAGGCTACTGAAGTTAGGCAGTTAAAGAGGAAGAATAAAGAGAAGGGAAAAGAGAAAGAGAAAGAGGTCTCAGCGTACCTTAGTCTCAGTTTAAGAACTATCATGAAATTTTGTACCCAAGCCAAGTTTTGTTGATGCCCTTATCTTTCTCTTATTGTAAACCCATTCCTAAGCATCAATGAATATCCAATTTTTACTCATCCAAGTATAATTTGTCTAAGTATAATTTCTATTATTTCCCTTTTTAATATTATCTGAAACGTGCTAACCTATATTTAACCTAATTTATTCCCAACACTACTCCATCCAATTTTGAATGACTCTTAATAAAGTTGTTGGATTGACACTTAATGTTACTTGCAATGATATTCTGGCACATGGTAAAAATTTCAAGTGAGACTTACCTTAACTTGGACTTAGGATGTTAAAGACCAATTTGCCCAGAACTTGTGATCTGAGGAGGTGGGCAAGACTTATGATTTTATCCAACACTTAGAAAATTTCACGTAAGGGTTAATTTATCCAAGGTCTATGATCCGAGGTTCTGTTTAACACTTAAAAACTTTTACATAAAGGTTAATTTAAGCAAGGTTTGTGACCCGAGGAGTCGTACAAGACCATGATTCTATTTAACACTTAGAAACTTTTTGTATAAAGGTTAATTTACCCAAGTTTTGTGACCCAAGAAGTCGAACAAGACCAAGATTCTATTTAACATTTAGAAACTTTTTGTATAAAGTGCTAATAGTACAATCTATAGCAATAGTGAGACATAAATGAGCTAGACATGAATAAAAAGAACTTCATATCATTAATAGTAATAACATCGCAGATTGTTTACATTCCAAGGTCGTGGAATCACATTTTCATCTAGGTCTTCCAAATAATAAGCCTTAATGCCCACCACTGATATTATTCTGTACAGACCTTCCCAGTTGGGGCCCAACTTCCCCCAAGACGGGTTCCTAGCTGTTCCAACCAACTTTCTCAGAATTAAATCTCCCGGGGCTAGTGGTCTTAACTTCACTCCTTTGTCATACCCTTGTTTAAATCTCTGCTAGTAATGTGCCATTTTCACTGCAGCCACTTCTCTTCTCTCCTCATCCAATTCCAAGTTGGTCGGGAGCAAGCAATTATTCTCCTCGACGCTGAACTGATCAGTTCTTAGGGTTGGGAACCTTGACTTAAGGGGAATTACTGCTTTAGTCCTATAAGTCATTGAAAAAGGAGTCTGCCCAGTTGATCTTCGGGGGGTAATGCAATAAGTCCATAGCACATAGGGTAATTCATCCACCCACCGTCCCTTTGCATCATTCAACCTTTTCTTTAATCCAGACACTATAGCCTTATTAGTAGCCTCAGCTTGCCCATTCCCCTGTGGATAAGTAGGAGTATAATATCTATTCCTAATCCCCAACTCCCCACAGTATCTTCAGAAGGCCTTACTATCAAATTGAAACCCGTTGTCCGAGATTAGCGTGTGTGGGACTCCAAACTTGGTGATGATATTTCTCCATATAAACCTTCTAGCATCCACATCCCTAATATTGGATAAAAGTTCAGCCTCTACCCACTTAGTAAAATAGTTTGACAAGGAGCCATCTTCGGTTTCCTATGGCTCGAGGAAATGGCCCTACTATGTCCAAGCCCCACTGAGCGAAAGGCCAATGACTAGAAAGTGGGTTCAGAACCCCCTTCCCAGTTAATGAATATTTGGGGTATATCTTTGATATTGATCGCACTTCTTAACATAATTTTGAGAGGTTTTCTGCATGCTTGGCCACTAATATCCTTGGGTAAGGGTCCTGTGGGACAAAGACCTCCCACCTGTATAGCTCCCATAAATCCCCTCGTGCAATTCCTCTAACAATGGCTCCACTGCCTCGGGATGTACACACAGTAGATACGGCCTCGAATGAGATCGTTTATACAACTTCTACCATTCAAACAACCAGTAACGTGGGGCCTTCCAACGTATCTTTTCTGCCTCACCCTTATCATCGGGTAACAGTCTTTGCTTTAAGAAAATTACCAGGGGGTCCATCCAACTTGGTCCAACCTGGATACTATGCACTCCAACCAAGGGCTTCTCTATAAAGTTGGGATGGACCATGTCTTCAACAATGACGACCTGTGGCAGATTTGATCCCAAAGAGGTTGCCAACATAGCTAAAGAATTTGCATGAGAATTCTATCCCCTCGAGATTTGCCTTAAAGTGAAGCTCTTGAAATGGGACTGAGCCTGTCTAAACTTAACAAGATACCCCTGCATGCATTCAAACTCACCATTGACTTGCCTAACAACCAACCGAGAATCTGAATACACTTCCACCCTTCTTCTCCTAACTTTTTAACCATTGCCATCCCAGCCAATAAAGTTTCATACTCAGTTTCATTGTTCGTGGCCAAAAAACCCAAACGAAGTGATTTCTCCATCACTAGCTTCTTCGGGGTTATCAACACGATTCCTATTCCTGATCCTTTTTGGTTAGCTACTCCATCCGTGTACACTTCCCAGGTGACAACAGCAGAAACCGAAAGCATCATAGCCTTAACTATTCCTTTCCTATCATCAGCCATGCATTCTGTAAACTCCACCACAAAATCTGCCAAGACTTGTCCCTTTATGGCAGTACGAGGCATGTACCTGACATCATAGGCACCCAGCATGGTCCCCCATTTAGCAATCCTACCCATGTAGTTTAATTTTTGTAGGAGAGCTTTTAAGGGGAGCTGGGTAAGCACCACCACAGTATGTGCTTGAAAATAATGTGGAAGCTTCCTCGTGGCGTGTACAATGGCTAACACTACCTTCTCTAGGGGTAAATAACATGTCTCAGCTTCGTGCAAGGATTTACTAACATAGTAAACGGGTCTTTGTACTTCACTCTTGTTTCTGACTAGAAGCAGACTAGCTGCATAATCCGTGACTGCTAAGTATGCATATAATATTTCTTCCTTCTCGGGCCTAGAGAGGACAAGAGGGCATGGAAAATACTGTTTAAACTCCTCAAAAGCCAATACGCACTCCTCAGTCCATTGAAAGTCCTTCCATTTGTGGAGGAGCTGGAAAAATGGACGACACCTATCTGCTGAACGAGAGATAAATCTATTCAAAGCTGCTGCCATCCCTGTTAACTTCTGTACCTCCTTAAGATTCTGATGGGAATGCAAGTTGTTAATAGCTTTAATCTGATTGGGATTGACTTCAATTCTCAATACAAAAAACTCTTCCCCCAAGTCTGCTAAGTGCTCCTCAACCTGTTTGCTCTTTATCACCATATCATCGATGTATGCCTCCACATTTCTCCCAATCTGTGACTCGAACATCCATGTCACCATTCTTTGATATGTGGACCCTGCATTTTTAAGGCCAAAAGGCATCACCCGATAATGATAATTGCTAGTGGGAGTTCGGAAAGCAATTTTCTCCTGATCGTGTAATGTTAAAGGTATCTGATGATACCCTTGGAAAGAATCCAAGAAACTCATCCGAGGATGCCCAATTGTTGCATCCACCAACTAGTTAATTCGAGGAACGGGGAAATAGACTTCCTTGATTGCCCCTGCTTACTTAAGTTTATTCACTTTAACTTTTACTGCCTCAGCATGCTCTTTTAACGAGCACCGAGGTGGTTGCTTCCATGGAACCACATCTGAATTCACATTCAGTTGGTGACATATAAACTTTGGATCAATCCTGGGCACGTTATAAGTACTCCAAGCAAACACATCCAAATTATCTTCCAAAAACTTCACCAATGCTGCTTTCTCTAAGGGTGGCAATTGAGACCCCACTTGAAAGTATCTCTCCTCATCTTAACCAATTAAAACCTTTTCCAATTCCTCGAATAACACCCCCCCGAACTTGATCCTAAGTCCTACTTGGGGACCCTTTGATTGCTATGGGATTCGTTCCTCTTCTGCCATAACTTGATCCCCAGGTTGCCGTGTAATGGCTACTATCAGGCACTGCCTAGCCATTGCTTGAATTCCTACTAATTCTCCTACTCTCCCCTATGTGGGATTCTTAACTTTCAAATGTAAGGTTGACAAAATTGCTCCCATAGCATGAAGCCATGGTCTAGCCAGGATGGCCGTGTAAGGGGAATAAGCTTCGACTACAATGAAGCTAACTTGAACCTGTTCATCCCTAGCCTGTACAGGTAACCTTATCATTCCGCGGGGAATTACCAATCTCCCATCAAAGCCCACTAATGGTGAATAATCTCCGGGTACATAATCTCCGCTCCACTTCCCTAGTCTACCAAAACCCTTCTTACATCATACCCCCCCGATTCGAATGGTTACCACCAAGGCTTCATCATGTGGCTAGAACGTCCCCTCCTTCTCTTCTTCTGAAAACCTAAAGTGGGCATAGCCACCATTTTGGCCTTTTTGGAAGCCTGACTCCTGTCTTCCAAGTCAGGACCCGAAACCACAGACATAACCCTCGAGCAGGTTCCAGCATCGCCCTTGGGCTTAGCAAAAATGACATTAATTGTGCCCAAGGTTGGCCGAGGAGCTCCATCCCTTTGATACCCAGTTTCGGGTTGTTCAAATTGACTAGCCGGTTAGTGTAAGAATTGCCTCAACTACCCTGCCTTCACTAGTTGACCCAGATGATCACGTAAATTCCTGTAATCTTTAGTTGTGTGTCCTTTTTCCTGATGATAATGGCAGTAAAGGCTCTGGTTTCTCTTGGATGGGTCCCCACCCATTTTATTGGGCCATTTGAAATATGGTTTTTTTTTTATTTATTTTTTATTTTTTTAATCTTTTGCAATATTTGATAGATAGGCTCTTTAAACAACGAACTAACCATCAGAGCACCCGTAAATGATGTCTGGTTGGGGAAATCTCTCTTTGGCCGGTTACTGTGATATCCTCCTCCTCGAGGATCCCTCTTTTCAGGAAAAACCTTTGCCTTGCCCTTTCCTTGGGCCTGATCTTCCTCTACTCGTTTGTACTTATCAATGCGATCCATAAGCTGGCGTATACTAAGGGTAGGCTTCATTGTTAGTGACTTTCTCAGCTTAGGCTCTGTCGGAAGCCCTACCTTAAAAGTTCTCACTGCCATGTCCTTGAAATCCCCATCTATTTCATTGTACGTTTCCCAATATTTGTTCGAATAGGTCTTGAGGGTCTCCCTTTCCCTCATTGCCATAGACAACAGAGAGTCTAAAGGCTTAGGGACCCTACTGCACGTCACAAATCTAGCACGAAATGCTCTTGTCAACTCCTCAAAGGACCTTATTGACCCATCTTCCAAAGCATCAAACCATCGCATAACCACAGGCCCGAGGCTGGAAGGGAATACCTTGCACATAAAGGCTTCATTGCCAAAATAGACTACCATTTTCTGATTGAAGGGATCGAACCTTCCATTGTAGATGGTGAACATTGGTTATAAAAACCGGTGGGGAAGCCTGGCCTTGTTGATTCTCCTAACGAAAGGTGACTTTGAGATTTGACAAAGTGCCTTACTCATTGCGTCATTCCCCATGCTAGGGTGAGATGACCCTTGCCCACACTTGAACTTGCCATTTTTTAGTTTATCCCAGTGTGAAGATGCTGAGAAGGACTCATTGGATGAGGTTCTAGACCTATGGCGATATGAGCGATCCATACTTTTCTCTGATCCACTACTTGATGGGGGTGATGGACTCCTTCTACCACTCTCCCTTCGTAGCAATTTCCTGTGCAAGTGATCTATCTCAAGTTTCAGTTTTTTCGTTTCCTACTTGTGCGAAACATGGCTCCTTGTCCTTGAGTGACTCCTCTTAGTACGCTTCATATGATAGGACTCTACCATAACACTTGGCATATGATGTCTGTCTCTCCTTTGCTTCAGATTAACAAATTGATTTTCCCTCTATGAACCAACAGATTCTTCCCTATTCTGTTCCAGTTTGGCCATGGATAACCAAAAACAAAACCTTGTTTTCTCATAGACGGCGCCAATTGTAAAGACACAAAAATCATGGCGACCCAAACTCACTTAGAATAGTGAAATTTGTGCTATTCGGCTAGGCTCAAATCAATAGATATTTGTAAAGAGAGTGGGGTAAAACAAGTTGGGCTTAGCCCGAGGATTCAGACAGAGAAGGAATGAACGAAAGCCAAAGATTAAGTATATAAATGGTTCTTTACAATCTTGCTTGAGGATGATGTTCTTGCATAAGGATGTATTTTCTCTCTCTCTCTCTCTATCACTATTCTTGTTCTAATCTCTTTCTCTTGATTTTCTGGAGATCCCATTTCATCTGGAAGTCCTCTTTCTTTATATGCTCCTCAGCTTACTATATCCTAACCCTCCATCTACAATCCCCAAGACTCTCCTTAGGACACTTGTCCCTTTAAACTTCTGTTGAAGGTGGTAGAAGGAGATGCTTAGCTGTGAATTCTACTATTTAAGTCACTTCCTCATTAATATAGTTGATAAAGCTGTTGCCAGTCATTTAATGTGGAGGCAGTAAGTGAGCTTTCACTAGAAACTTCCTTTACCTACCTTGACTCTCGCTGAACACCATTCTCTCCATTTGGCCTTCTAGAAAGTATTTTGTCCCCTCTCCTTCTATCCTCGGGCTAGAAATTCTTTTATAATGATATTCCCAGCTTGTTGTATCCTTCCTTGGTCCTCGAATCCCCACAGAATCAATTTAAAAAATACTTAAAATTAAGGATTTATCAATAGGTAATTTTTCATACCAAAATATATCATTTTAAAAATTTAGTAATAAAAAAAACTCTTTATTCTACTTAAATTTCATATTGATATATTCAAAACATTAAGGAATGAGAATCATTAATTTTGGATTTTTCTTTTTCTTTTTAATGATTTATTACGATTTCTTATTAATTTATGCCTTTTCTAGACTAATAATATAGCAAACCAATTGTAATTAAAATTGAAATGACCAAAAGGGATATATAAATTAATATATGCTCTAAAATTGAAGATATTATAAAAATTATAAAAAAGGGGTCTCACAATTATAGGAATCAACCTCATACAATAACTATTCTAGCTCTATCGTAGGTCTACCATATGTTTCTCGACTTTGGCAGACTGTAATAAGTGATTGAATATCACTTTCACATTAATCTAATTTTTTTATTTTTGTTTACTAGTCAAAAATCACAATCCTAATGAGATTGTGACATAAATTGTTACTACGTACATCGGTTCTCTCAAAGGATTTGGTGGTCTTTTAAATTAATAGGTGTGCCTCAATTAATTTGTAGGCTAGTTTAATACCATTAGCTAATAACATTTTAGTTGAGATAATTTATGAAAAGTTTGATAACACTACTTCTTTAGCCATAAAACTTTATTATATTTTTTTATTCTAAAAAAAAAGTATATTCTATTTGTAATTCAATGGGGTTGGTTTAATGTTTTTCTTTAAAGTTTTATAACATCCATAAGATCCTATATTTGAAATCTCTAACTCACATCTTGGGGCACTCTTAAACTTGTTTTTAAAAGAAATTAAAAAGGGTAAAATTATTCAGCTTGGTTTTTAATTATATAGAGTTTAAAAAATAACACTCAAATATTTAAAAATTTATAAAATTATCCAATTTGGTTTCTAAAATTTGTCCCATTTTATTTTTTGGCTCTTAAAATTTCAAAAATTTGTGAAATTCTTACCCCATTTTTCCCTTTTATATTTTAGTATTTTCTCAATATTTTTACATTAGTCAAATATGGAATAGAAAATTATTCAACAAATTCAAGTTCTGAAACTAGAAAACCATATTTCATTGTTTGTTTCGCATCAACGCAACATGGTAATGGTGGTTTAGTGAACCATCTTAATTGCCACGATGTATTTTTAATCCACCTGGATTATTACTATATAATTTTTTTGTAATATGGACCTTTTTATCTTTGTTTTTATTCTAGTGTTTTTCAAATATTTTTACATTAATCAAATATGTAATAGAAAATTTTCTTGAAATTAGGGATGGCAATTTAGATCCGACCCGCGGATACCCGGCCCAGCCTGACCTTAATAGGTCGGATTTTATCCGGCCCGATAAAGAATAGGGTTGGGTATGGGTTTTTAAAAAAAACCCGAAGTGGGTCCGGGTTTTATCAAAAAAATCCGAGACCCGGCCCGAAACCCGACCCGGATAAGACCTGGTTACCATGAAATTAGTCAAATTACTAAAAACCCCCCCTTATATATATGTGTGTGTGTGTGTGTGTGTGTGTGTGTAGTTGTAAACCCTAAGTCAATAACCCAGTACCCATCCGCCTCTCCCTAACCCTCAATCTCTCTGTCACTCACGCACAAGAGCACGCCACCACGCATAAGAGCACGTAGCCATGCCTCGGCCTCACTCTGAGTCACTCACGCTCAATCTCACAGCTCACACAGACACTCACTCGCTCAAGCACTTTCCTCTTGAATTGGTTTTGGGTCGTGATCTGCTTGTTACCTAAGCACTTTTCCCTCTATCTCTAGATCTAAAACCCAAGGCCAAAGACCTCAAGCTCTCTCTCTCTGATCTCTAACTCAGGGCTAAGACTCTCTTCTCTCTCCATTTCTATTTTTATCTTCTTCTTTATATTTATTTTTTGTTTGATCTGAAATCTCCTCCGTTGGTTTGGTTATTTCTGGGTTTGAGGATTGAAAAATGGGATTTTATTTATTTATTTATTTATTTTAATTTGGGTGTGGCTATGGAGATTTGAAAAGAAGGGATTTTTGGGATTGGTTGTTGGCCGTGGGTTTGATGTTGAGTTTGGGGCTTGTTTCAAAAAAGCTTCCTTTTTGCTTGGGCTTAACAGGGCCCGTGGGGCTCGGCGGGAGCGGGTCCGGGCCCTTGGAAAAAATCCGTTTAGTAAACGGGTCGGGTCCAAGCCATGGGTCTTGGCCCGCGGGTCAGGTCCGGGTATGCAAAAACCCGGCCCGAATCCGACCCGTTGCCATTCCTACTTGAAATCAACCCTAGGGGATTCCTCCTTTCTCAAAAAAGAAAGTTTGTTCAATTTTTTAGTTTGGTATCTAGAGTTTCAAAAATGTCACTCAAATCCTTAAATTTATATAAAATGATCCAACTTGGTTAATAAAACTTTTCACGCTTTATTATTTAATCCCAAAAATTTCAGACATTTGTAAAATGTTTACCCCACTTTTTTCTTTATATCTAGCATTTTCCATTATTTATACATTAGTCAAATATGAAATAGAAAATTATTCAACAAATTCAACTTCAAAAACTAGATTTGTTAGTTTCTATATGTGTATAGATTTGTTGGCAATTCACGTGAGCACAAACTTGTCTAAATATAGATTACTAAGTCTATATATGGGTATTAAACAATGCTCAAGGTGCTGCTAGTTAGTGTGCAAGAATAGGAAAGCTGCTTATTCAAGAATTGAAATTTCATCAGTTTTGATTGATCAAAACTTAAGTTCAAACAATTGAAAGCCGTATTTGCAAAATCAGTTTTCAGCCCATTAGCTTATCAGATGATTATGGTTTCAGTTTTAATTCACTTAGTATTTAAAGGAAACCCTAAGGCAAGTTTTCAGAGACTTAGGAGTTTCTCATTTGAGATTTAAAAGGTTCTGTGCCTTCTCCTTTCAAAGTCACTATCGGAAATCAATTAATCTACATACAATTTGAACAGGTAGACCTGAAGTTGCTACAAACCAGTCATCAAAGGTATTGGATCTAAACCTTTAAGGGTGATCTTGGAGTCATAGACTGGAGGTCTACGTTAAAAAAAACCTTCAAGGGTGGTCTTGGAGTCGTGGACTGGAGGTTCACGTTTGGAACAAATCTATATCAGAGAAGTCTGTGGAATTCAGAGCTAAGTTTGTTAACTCTAATTAGGTTTACTATGAATTAAATATTCTGACTATAAACTTCTATCTGATAGTGGATTGTTCTTCTTGGGATTGGTCCCCCTAGGTTTTTTACTATGAAACTAGTTTGTTTTTTGGTTTTCCTGAATCATCATATCATTGCATTATTTACTTTTCCACTGTGCATGATATGTTTGATTATTTTTTTAACCTAAGTCTTGCATAATTAATATAATTAACAACTTGGCCTTAAAATTGGTTAATCCTTGTTTGTTCAGGGGTTTAAAATATAACATTTATGTTTCATGATTTAGCTCAAGAGAGGGCAATCATTGTATTCTCAACTGACTCTCATCATCTCTCAATTAATCAAGATCAACCTATTGATTGTCTCTTGACTGAGACTCGTTTGGTTAAAACATGGGAAACCTAAGTTTTAATCAGGTCTCAGTTGGTAATGATGAAATACTTGCTAAAGTATAAAAGAGCACATAATAATTGACTAAAAAAGAGGCTAGAAAGCCATTTTTTTCATCTAAAAAGCAGAAATCACAAGACCTCTCTTTCATCACAACCCTTGAGTTAAAATAGATAATCCAAAGATGATGTGTTTTTTTTATTGGTGATCAAGCTTAAACCACAAAATCTTCATTGTTTGTCACAATGCAGTTCATGATGAGAGAGTCTCATGATATAGAAGAGTCCAAATGACTCAGAGTAGATTGTGGGGTCATGTCTATAAGAATTTATTGGATAGCAATTAGGGATTTATGTATATCTCAATTGTAATACTTTAATTCTAAATAGTAAAAATTTCCTTGAGGTTAGGATTAAACCCTGTAATGAATTTTCCTGGGAATGAGTTCATAAGTTTTCTCGTGGTACTTAATCATGATTAAATTGAATGCATAAAGGGTTTTCCTTTTTTTTTTTTTTTAAAGAAAGAATTAGTTATTTTTTTAAGAAAAAATTTTCAATGTGCTTAGATATAATAAGGAAAAAAACATGTTCTTGGGTACTCCTTAATTAAGGAAACAAAAAGTAGAGGTTTAAAAAGGTCATTTCACTTTTGGAATATGTTTGATAAACCGGCAAAGCTTATGCATGCCATGATGCAAGTAATGAACGACAATTGATGCTGTGGTAAAATCAACCGGCAAATCTTTCTTTATAAATGTTAAAATCAATAAAAATCCTATGGTAAACTTGTTTTCCTGGATTATAAAATGATTATTGCTACTGATGAAAATTATGCTATGTTTATTTATTTATTATTTATTATTATTTTTTATGAACAATATTGATGCTATGTTATTAAAGATGTGGCATGGTATATATAACTATTAGTAAGAAAATTTGATAGGAAAAATGAAGAGAGAGAGAATATAAGGAAGAATGATTTGGTATTAGAAACTTACATTCATAGTAAAAGTTCTTAATCGTTAGATCTTTAATATTAAATAGTATTTATTTAATAAATGCTACAATATAACCATTAAATGAAATATACAATAATTTTGTTATGAGAGTAATTTAATTTTAAGATCACATGACTTGAACTACAAGTAAGATTTTGAATTTTTTTTTTTCAATTAAAGTAGAATTATGAATATAGATACTTTATTTGCATTCCAAATATTATAAGATAAAATAAAACTAGAAGTTTTATAAATTTGGACTTTGATATCTTTAATAAGTACCATTACTTTTAAGTGTTTTAATTTTCTCAATTTCCTTAGGAGTATAATTAAGTTAATAGCTAAGGCTAGCATTTCACATAAATGACTATAATCATGTGACTAACATCTAGACGAAGTTATAATATATATAATCCAACAAATTAAGCATGTGAAATATATATATATATATATATATATAGAGAGAGAGAGAGAGAGAGAGAGAGAGAGAGAGGGGGGGGTTGGGTTCAAGTTATATTTGGTGTAACTCTAAATAATGTTACACTACCCAATAACTTGTTATTAAATTCATATTTTAAAATCCCACTGTTAAATTACATGTTTTATATGTATTTAACATTCATGTTAATTTTCATGTCAATCAGATGTTATTTACCATGCGATCCATAAACTCATCTTTTATGAATTATTTTAAATTACTAAAACTTGAATTTAAATAATTGATTGATAATATGACTATTGATCTTAGATCACTTTGAAATTTTGTAAGCATAGAAAATATATGAATATAATGTATTCCAACGATAGATTTTTTAAAATTCGCATCAAATAATAAATTATTAAGTAATGTAATATTACTTAGAATTATATACACATCAACAACAAGTTGTGTACATGGTATTATAAATAAATAGATAAAATTGTATGCATGATATCCAAAATCGATGTAAAAATATCCATAATTTAACATATAAAAGTGGATGCGAAAAAAAAAGTGAAATAATGGACAGAGTGAGAATAAAAAAGCTGCGGCTAAGAGGCTGTTTGGATGCAAAAATTTTATCACTCAATTTCCGTCACTCAATTTCCATCACTCATCACTCATCACTTAATTTTTCACACCCGTTTGGCACTATCACTCACTTTCCATTACTCAATATTTTTCACACTATTTGTGGGCCCTATACTTGTCACTCGGTGCAACTTTTTTTTTCCCCCAGGACCTAGAAACCTGAACCCAGTGAAAAAAAAAAAAAAAAAAACCCAGGAGGCGAAGACCGAACCCAAAAGAAGAAAGGAAAAAAAAGTCAAAAGGTGGTCAAAAATTGCGGCTAAATTATGACTAGGGATCCCTCATATGTGTTTAATTACAAAAATGTCATTGAGTTATGAGTTATGGAAACTGAAAGCAGCTAAAATGTATTTTCAGTTTTCATAACTCATAACTCAAAAATCAGATAATTGAGTGATGGAAACAGAGTTATCATGTAGCCAAACGGACTTCTAGCTATGGGTCCTACCATTTTTGAGTTATGAATTATGAAAACAAAGAATTGAGTTATAGAAACAAGCCATCTAAATAACCTCTAAATGGTCACACACTTCCACACACATGTAATCATGGAAAGCCACTCGTCAGTATTTTTCTCCTACGACTCACATAAATAACGCTTTTCTGTGTATTGTACCATCAACGAGGTATCAACGTGGGAAGCTAGTTGGATCAATGAAAATTGTCCACTCCATTATATTAAAAAAAGGAAACAGTAAAATCTTTATCTAGAGGATTCTCCACACTCCATTCCAAAGAGTTTGAAAACTGTGCACAATGGAGTAGCGACCCATGCATGTAGTAACAATGGAGTAGGGACCCATGCATGTGAAATCCACGTCTATGTAAGAGGGACCACAATAAACACGATGTCCTCACCTATCTCTGCCACATATATATACAAGGCCATCAATGCAAATACCAGACCAGCATAGTAGTGCCGCTAAAATTGTATTCCTATCTACTCCATGGCCAACCCGATCGCTCTCCCTCTATATAAAAAAATCCCACGTAAAAAATCCCACGTAAAAACACTTTACAAAGACTCTTTGATATCCTAATCTTCTTCCTTCTCCTTTCTCTTCTTATTTATCGTTTTCTCTTCCTCAAAAATCATGGTCTCACTTGGTTGCTTGCCTTCCTATGCGAGTCATGGTTCACCTTCACTTGGGCTCTCGTCATCAGCACCAAATGGAATCCTGTTGAATATAAAACGCATCCAGACCGACTCTTACAACGGTAACCTATAACATGTTGTGCCAATAATACGTTACTTAATTTTAGTTGCCACTACAATTTGTGTTTGGCTGTTCTTCTTCTATATATTTTTATTACATTCTCTTTACCTGGTCAGGTGTCTAACATGATTGATTCATGTTCATAACTTTGATATAGGGTACCTGAACTTCCATCGGTGGACATGTTTGTGACAACTGCGGACCCTGTGCTAGAACCACCTATCATCACAGTAAACACCGTGCTCTCTTTGTTGGCAATTGATTATCCAGCTCACAAGCTAGCTTGTTACGTATCAGATGATGGTTGTTCTCCAATCACTTACTACTCTCTTGTGGAAGCCTCAAAGTTTGCCAAGCTTTGGGTTCCATTTTGTAAGAAGTACAATATTCATGTTAGAGCCCCCTTTCGATACTTTTCTAGTAACCCCCAAACTTTCGGTGGTAGTTCAAGTGATTTTCAACAGGAATGGAAAAGAATGAAGGTAATCCAAATCTGGAGTTATGTCTGAAAATTTATTTTCCATCTTAAGTCACAAATTGGGTATATCTTATAAAAAAAAAAAAATTAAAAAAAAGACCTTTTGTTTGCTATATTGCAGTAATCTAATGGTAAGATTATTACAAATTTTGTTACATAAAATTCATAAAGTCGTATATCATCAATCACAAATTTAAGAAAAAAAATTCAAAAGTTATATATTATATTATTTAAGTCTATTAATCACGTTATTTGGCAGATCAATTTGTAAAAAAGTAATCTGAAATAGTATAGCATTTTTCAATTGTGAAATGGGACAACGATGAGATCTTTGCCTGCAATTTATACAAATTTGTTCGACTTTTTCTTCTGTAGGATGAGTATGAGCGACTTAGCCACAAAATTGAGGATGCGGTCCAAAAGTCCGTGCCAAGTGATTTTAATGGAGACTTTGCAGAATTCTCGAACATAGAACGCAGAAACCATCCAGCTATTATCAAGGTAACATTAACTCCCAAATAAAGAAAAAAGAAAAGAAGAAGAAGTAAAACTCAATGATTCAGGGGAAAAAAAAGACAAAACAGGAAAATAAAAAAATAAAAAACATAAAAACAAAAACAAAAAGCAAAACTCAGTTGAAGAGTTGGCTTATCCTTTCACAAAATCCGCTTATATTAGATTACATACTCATAGTGTATCAATTAAGTAACCAATGTTCCATAAAAAAAAAAAAAAGAAGAAGAAATCAATTAACCAATGATTTCCAAATGGCAGCCGCCCCTTTGACTGTTGAACAGCTATCACTATTGTAGTTTGTCAGAATTTAATTTTTGACCTTTACCATAGTGTAACCTTGCTGACTCGTGAGACTTCAGTGTTTCCCTTTTCTTTTTCTTTTTTTAATAAATCATTTTAAAAAATGTTTTATGAAAAAAATGAAACATAAACTAATTTTTTTAACAAATTTTTTTTTTCAATTTTTCATAATTTTTTTTAAAATTAATTATTAATGTAAGTCCTAAAGACATATATTAACCGAGCCCTATTAAAATTACATGTAAATTCTGAAAGATATCTAGTGTATTGGATTTATTTAAAACATAAGAATGAATGTTATAAGCATGAAACCATTTCTATATAAAAGAAATGTTACATATGTATAAGTTTGATATATGTATGATACTTTGTTCTGATTTATATTATTTTACAATAGGTTATATGGGAGAACAAGATAAGTCTTCTAGATGGATTGCCACATTTGGTTTATATATCAAGAGAGAAGCGACCAAATCATCCACATCATTACAAAGCAGGAGCCATGAATGTTCTCGTAAGATATTCTTTACAGACGATAAAATTTGTAGGATTTTATTTTAATAAATCTTATCACTCTTTATTGATGTATTCTAATTGGCTAACACATTTTTCCCCTTTTTTTGGAACCGTTTGTATCATATATAGGCCAGAGTCTCTGGCTTGATGACGAATGCTCCCTATATGCTGAATGTAGACTGTGATATGTTTGTCAACAATCCAAAAACTGCTCTTCATGCAATGTGCCCACTACTGGATTCCAAGAGTGAAAACAAAATTGCATTTTCTCAATTCCCACAAGTGTTCTATGGTGGATTAAAGGATGACCCATATGGTAATCAAATGGTGGTTTTATTTAAAGTGAGTCAAATTGAATCTTAATCTTACGAAATAAGTCTTTTCTTTTTTCTTTCATACTCTATAATTAAATAAACATCAAATTTCATGGATATGTTACGTGACTAAAGGAAATTTAATAATATGAAGAAAGTTATCATTTGATTAGTCAAGTACTTAACTGTCTTTTATGTGCATATATAGTATATGGTGCATGGAATAGCAGGACTTCAAGGACCTTTTTATGGTGGAACAGGATGCTTTCACAGTCGGAAAGTTATCTATGGTCTATCTCCAGATGATGTAGATTCGGAAAATGGTAAGTAAATTAATTTTGGATTTTAACCTACCAAAAAAAAAAAAAAAATGTCATTCTCTATTAACCATAATGGGGGTACAAACAAATACATGTTTGTTTCAATTTTCTTCAAGTTCAATAAGCAACTAACTCTTAGTGGCAACACGTGAACTTTTGGGTCCATTGGACAATCACTTCATCATCATGGTGGAGATTTTCCTTTTTGTACTACTAATGTTTTATTTTTCTCTTTCCTTTGGCAGAAAAAACGGCTAATAACATTCTTTCAAATTTTGGGAGTTCAAAGGAGTTGATCAAATCAGGTGCTAATGCTTTAAAAGGGAAGACAAATCCACCACCCAATCTTTCGAATTCTATTCAGGCATCATACCAAGTCAGTGGTTCTGGTTATGAGTATGGTACTAGTTGGGGTACAAAGGTCAGTAACAATGCTAAATATGCCACTTTTTTCAAAACTTGTTATGGTGCTAAATAAATTGTAATTATGTGGCCGTTACTGAATCTATTTTTAGTATCTACCAATAGTTAAAAAATGAATAAAAATTTAATCCCTAAATTTTTTCAACAAATATATACAAATCACGAATTAGGAGGACCATTAAACGTATGTAAACCTTACTTTAAAAAATATTTGAAGTTTAGCCGACTATATGCATTAATTTTAAGCGTTATGTTCTTTCAGTGTTTTTTTTTTTTTGGATAAGATGTTTAGCCAGTATATTTCACTGAATATGTATGGGAAGATGCACTTTTAATTACTTCCCTTATTCTTTTTTTATTTATTTAATTTCTTGATTTTTACGGTCCAATATGATGATTGTGGGTGCCCCATTTCAGGTTGGCTGGAAATATGGATCGACCACAGAAGATATCCACACTGGACTAATGATCCATAAAAGAGGTTGGAGGTCGGCCCTTTTATCACCAAACCCACCGGCCTTTTTAGGGTGCGCACCCTCAGGTGGGGCTTCCGTAGCAACCCAACAAAAGAGGTGGGTAACAGGCCTACTTGAAATTCTTTTTAGCAAAAGTTGTCCTATATTTGCTACTCTCTTTGGAGAGCTTCAATTTAGGCAATGTTTGGCATATTTATGGGTCCTCATGTGGGGCCTACGCTCCATCCCCGAGCTATGCTATGCTGCTTTGCCTGCGTATTGTCTCATCACCAACTCCCACTTCTTGCCCAAGGTGAGGACAAACCACAGCAAGCCTCTAATTTTACTTTTGCATATATGCACCTTCCAACGTCTAATTTGTCTTTTTATTGCATGTTTCTGTTCGTATTTGCCACTAAAATAAATTAATGATAGCTTTTTTTGAGGGTGGGGAATTTTCTTTTTCTTAAGACTCTAATTTTGGCGTGGCAAAATTAAGCCCCTTACTTAGATGGAAAATAATAAGAGGGGTAATTTTTAATAAAAAATTAACATCTTATAAAAAGAAATATACAATCTCAATTTGTTAGCTATTAAATTTAGGAACGAAATGTTAATTGTCAAGAATATTATAGCTTAATCAGTGAAGCACCTCTTGTGTGTCAAGATTAAAGTCCTCCCATCAACTATAGAATTATCCAATTAAAAAAAAAAAAAAAAAAAAGCTAATCATTTAAACTTAAAAAATGCATTTAAAAGTCATTCTGCAACCCTAAACCATTACGCTGATGTTTATTTATAACAAGACATATAGAGCTACAATTGTGTCATGCCAAAACTTTGTGTTGTATAAATCTTGTGCATGTCATCATTATTGCCTCTTTATTTTTTGCAAATGTGTTCCACTCTTCCACCAAAACAAAAATCATGTGCATATGGTAATCTCTATTCGAAGTAATAAATTTTCCTATTGTCCAAAATTTGCATGACGAAGCTCATGAAACTATAATATATTCAAAATTAAGTTTATAGTTTTTTTTTTTTTTACTGTTTTTCCAATCTTGCATGAAACTATAATGTATTCAAAATTAAGTTTTTATAGTTTTGTTTTTTGTTTGTTTTATACTGTTTTTCCAACCTTAAAACGTGCATATGTATATTCAGGTGCAAGAACCAACACTATATGTACTAGCTGCTATCTTCATCATTTACAACGTATACACTTTATCCGAGTACCTAAGAAGCGGACAATCAATTCGAGCATGGTGGAATAATCAAAGAATGTCACGAATAAACACAATGAATGCATGGTTATTCGGATTTCTCAGTGTGATACTTAAGCTCTTAGGAATATCCGAGACAGTTTTTGAAGTAACACAAAAAGACCAATCTAGTGATGATGCCAGTGATGCTGAAGCGGGAAGGTTCACCTTCAACGAGTCCCCAATTTTCTTGCCTAGTACAACCATTTTGGTGGTGCACTTGACAGCGTTGGTTGTGAGTTTATTAAAGTTGCAACCTCCAGCTCGTGATGGGCATGGATCTGGGCTAGGGGAGGTATTTTGTAGTGTGTATTTGGTGTTATGCTTCTGGCCATTTTTGAAGGGATTATTTGGGAAAGGAAGACATGGGATTCCCTCATCTACAATATGCAAGTCAACTGCTTTAGCGTTACTTTTTGTGTACTTTTGTAGAAGGGCTACAATAGGTTGAGACTTTGGTCATGAAATTATTTTCTTTGCTCACTACGATTGAAGTTTTGGTCATGAAATTATGATCTTTCTCACGGTAGGTTCAAACTCAAATTTAGAAAATCAAAACTTGTATGAATTCTTGATGTGAGAGATATTATGGTTCAAGAGACTAAATCTACCCTACGTAGGCGCCAATGTATTAACATGTTCCCCCTCCATCCCTACCCCACCCTCGAAGGATTATAGATTTTTTTTTCTTTATGCTTTCCAATAAAGTTTAGTTTCCCTTCGAATTGGTGTTTTAATAATATGTACTCTAATTTGAATAGCAAAAATTCCATACTTTAATTTTCCATTTTGCTTTATTTGCATCTATACGACGTACATGTTCGTTGTTATAAATAAACGTAGCTAATAATTTTATAAAGCCATTAACTCCAATGCCTCATACTTGTTACTTGTCCTCCCCCCACCCCCCTCTTCTTTCCACTTGTTCTTGATTTTTATAAGACCTCCTACGGTTTTTAGGAAGAAGTTTTTTTTTTTATTGGAAAAGGACTTTTAAAAGGAAGACCCAAGGGTTTTGATTGTTCATTTGTTAAATCAATGGATTTCATGAAAACTTTTGAAGAAACTTTTCCATGAAAATTATTTTCACAATACAAGCAGCTTTAGGTGATTTGGAAACACTCTTTGAGAAATACTTTTGAAAAAAAGTGTTCGAAAATCATTTGAAAAAAAAGCTTTTAAAATCACTTTGAAAACTTCTTTTAGATCAATCTTTTTGGTGTGGGAATTGTGGAATTTACAATACTAACTAAAGAACTAGTACGCAAATCCATATTTAAAGAAGTGAAAATTTGTATGAAATCATGCTTGTATAAATGGATCTATGAACCAAACATTAAGTTCACAATGTATGCATAATATATTTAGATATTGGAATTGCTTGAGTCCTGACCAAGACTCAAGCAATTTTAATATCGAAATATATGCATGCATGTCATATATATGCAAATAAAATACCATCTAGCCTCCATGTACAAATTTAATTAGATCAGATCAAGAGAATAGCTACATGTAAAGATAAATCGATCCAATCAGTCAAGCTTATTATTCAAAAAACCATCACATATTATTCCAAGAGCCAACTAGATAGAACATAATGGGTAAGTCATAAAAGAACATGGGTAAGCCATATAATCAAAATAACATGTGATGCAAGCATAAAATGATATTCATGCTTGCAAAGATGAATGAAGTAATGAACATATTCATATTACTGTAAGAATTAGCATGATAGATATCAGCTTGAAATCAAATTCTAATCTTATCATGCATGGCAGTACCCATTCATGTCAATGAAAACATGTTCAATCACATTCTTCATGCAAACAAACACTTTAATTAAGCAAAAAAGAATTTGAAAACAATGACAATAAGGGAGAATTTAGAGATTATACCCTTGGAGACCTTGATTTAGATTGTGGGAATTGGATTTAGGAATTTTCTAGAGTATTTGGGAGAGTTTTAAGAGGATTTCAATTAATTTTTTTTACTTGTTCAACCAGGAGTAGCGTTACATACAAGTGAGAGGGTTCAAATGAGCCCCTAGCTTAGACCAAAAAAAGTTATATAAAAAATTATATATATTTTTTGTTTTGATCCCTTAAAATAAAAATTTGAACACCTTGATCCTAATTTTTTTTAAACTCAGTTGAAATAAACTTGAATATGATTATCTTAGTACTACTTTCACAATATTTTCACAATAAAATTTAAGTGATAAGTTGTAACTAGTTTTATGTGGATCCACAACTAATATAACTTTTTTACTTACCTTTAACAACTTCCCATCTAGATTTTGTTGCAATTTTTTTTTTAAAAAAAGTATTATGCTAGTAACACTACTCTGAAAATATTTAATTTTATAAGAAAAAAAAATGTTTCAAAATTTTGCTCATTCATTAAAAAATCATAATAAACCTTCTCTTTGTGACTTTGGCATTGACAATAGATTGAGTTTTTTTTTTCATTGCACTTTTCTTCTTCATCAGCAACAAATTACACCACCAATACAACTAATAGATCTGCATCTACATCTGTGATTCTTTCTTTATTCTCTCTATTTCTCTTTCTCTTTTCTATGTTTTCTTAGTTTTTCTTCTGTTTGATAAAGTAGTTTAATAGGTGCTCTATAGGTAACACAAAAAGACCAATCTAATGATGATGCCAGTGATGCTGAAGTGGGAAGATTCACCTTCAATGAGTCCCCAATTTTCGTGCCAGGTACAACCATCTTGGTGGTGCACTTGACAGCGCTGGTTGTGAGTTTGCTAAAGTTGCAACCACCACTAGCTCATGATGGGTATGGGTTAGGGCTAGGGGAGGTATTTTGTAGTGTGTATTTGGTGTTAAGCTTCTGGCCATTATGGATTGTGGTTTTGGTCATGAAATTATGATGTTTCTCACATTAGGCTCAAACTATAATTTAGAAAGTCAAAAGTTGTAATAATATTCCTTAATGCATGAGAGATATTATGGTTCAAGAGTTTAAATCTATCGAAGCAAGCATGTATTTAATATGATCCCCCCTCCATCTCAACCCCACCCCATGGAAGGATTATAGAAAAAAGAAAATTATTATTTATGATTACCAATAAATTAAGTTTAGTTTCCCTTTGACTTAGTGTTATAATCATATATACTTTAATTTGACTAGCAGAAATTTCCTTCGTCAATTTGCCATTTAGCATTATCTGCATCTTCAAAACATATATGCTTTTTGTTATCAATAAACTTAGCTAATAATATTATGTAGTCATCTTCCTTGATTAAATCATGGGTGCAAAATCGAGTGTCTACAATGGCTTTTTCAACTTCTTCTTCTACATCTTCGAATTCCTCAGTAAATGTGATGAATTAGCCACTTTTGCTTCTATCTAACATGGCGAATATGATGACAGTCAAACTAAACAACACAAATTATATTGTGTGGAAGCATCAAATTTCAATGGTTTTAGAATGTTTGAACTATTAGAAGAGCCACAATTGATCCTTGATAAATTCCTTAAGGATATTTCTGGTGAATACACCTCAATCTTGAATCCAAATTACTTACTCTGGAGATCAATGGAGAAAGCTTTGCTTACATTCATAAGCTCTACTTTGTCTCCTTCCATCTTAGCACTCACAATTGACTGCACTTCTGTTATGGAGGTCTAGAAAGTCTTGGAAAATAGGTTCTCCTCCATTTCTAGATCTCACATAATGAACCTTAAAGGTGAACTGCATAATCTCAAGAAGGGAGCAGATACTGTGAATCTTTATCTACCAATGACCAAAGTAGTGAGAGATAAACTACTATGAGTTGGTGCGATCATTGATGATGAAAAGCTACTGCATATTACAATTAAGGGCCTCTTAAAGAGTACAATGCTTTCAGGTCTGGTATACGGACCAAAAGTACTCAATTAATCTTTGATGAACTCTCAACTATGCTAAATGCAGAAGAGGAGTCTCTAAATGAAGGATTGGATTTCAAAGATCCTATCTTTGCTATGGCAGCAACTGCTACCTCAAAACCTAATGGAAATAGTTACAATCAATACAACAAAGGAAGGGCTAGAAGGAACTATAACAATAGAGGTGTAAGAGGAGGTAGAGGTCGAAGTAATCAACTACCTTCGTATAATCAATTCACTCACTTCCAACAAAACCAGTCCAATTCTATTGTTGTTGGTCCAAGATCAAAGAGGCCAACTTGTCAGATTTGTGGCAAGCTTGGACATTTATCAATAGATTGCTATCATAGGATCGATTATGCCTATCAAGGCAAGCATCCACCTACCAAGCTTGCAATAATGACTATTGCATCCAATGCTTGTCTTGGACAAGAGCAACCTTGGCTTGCTGATAGTGCAGCCACAGATCATGTTACTTCAAGCCTAAATCAACTCAGCTTTCCCAAGCCTTACAATGGTCAAGACCACCTCATTGTTGGCAATGGGCAAAACCTACCTATCACTCATATAGATAACACTCTCATTCCTTCTTCCTATTCAACCATTCATCTAAATAATGTGCTTAGAGTTCCTTCCATTTCCTCAAATCTTGCTTCTGTCAATAAAATCTGTCATGATAACAAATGTTGGTATTATTTTAATAAAAATATCTTTTAAATTCAAGCTTTGACCAAGGGTAAAGTACTCTACCAAGGCAAGAGTGAAGATGGAGTTTACCCCATCTATCCTTACAAAGCTTCTCAACTCACTTTGTCTTCAAAAGGCTGTAACAATGCTGCTAAGTCCACTATTTTCAATAAAACACTTTGGCATATGAGGCTTGGTCATCCTCATGATCAAGTTCTCAAACTTCTTTTTCTTGATTTCAAGTTTGTATTGAATAAGTATACTAATTTGAATCATTCTTGTACATATTGTTTGTATGGTAAAATGCATAATCTTCCTTTTCCAAAATCTTAGTTTATTCAATCTTCTTCTTTTGAACTTATACACTATGATGTGTGGGGTCTTACACCTATGCAATCAAAAAATGGCTTTAGATATTATGTTTTGTTTGTTGATCACTTTATAAGATTTACTTGGATTTACCAGCTTAAGTCTAAAGTTGAAGTCCTTTTCAAGTTTGTTCTTTTTAAAGCCATGATTGAAACTCAATTCTCCTCTAAAATCAAAACATTCAGATTTGATGGAGGTGGTGAATATACTTCATTTGCCTTTAAATCCTATCTTCTGCAACATTGCATTATACATCAAATCTCTTATCATTACACCCCATAGCAAAATGGTCTGGTTGAGAGGAAACATAGGCACTGATAGGCCACAAACTGAATGACCCCTTGTGATATAAATTAATTAATTAATTAGCCAAGTTATTAATTAATCAATTTATCATGCAAATGTGTGGTAGCACAAACAAATCACCAATAAACTAAATATGCAGCGGAAAATAAATAACACGGCGATTTGTTTACGAATGGGAAAACCTAATGGCAAAAATCCCATCGGGTGATTTTCAGGTCACTACTTCCAAAACTCCACTATTATCACAACAAGCGATTACAAGTAAAGGAATCCAAGTACCTTACCAACCTACAGTTGAACCCTTACCCCAATACCCAATTGGACTTGTTCTGTAGTGACAGTTCCCCTTTCAGATGCACGACTCCCAGTACGTGACTAACCAATTGTGCGGATCCCAGTACGCGACTTCAATCACCAACTAAGAAGGTTGTTGGTTGCAAAGTTCTTCAGTTCATCCACACGATGAAGATCAAGAAGATGTTTGGTCACAATACCTTATGGTGCACATACACAACAACTTCTTCAAGAGAAAGAGATGAACTAGGACAAGAACTTCATCTCTGGTCACAATTTGTTTAAACAGAGTTTGCTCAAGGCTTGTGCAACTTGTGAACACTTTGACGACCTTTAAACTGATCCTTTTATATGTTTAGGGTTAGGAGAAAAGAAAGCCCAAAGACACATTCACGAATCCCAAGAAAATCATATTGGAATTCTGACAATCTTAAATCTCGACAAATAGCAGGTGTCGAGCAGCTGTCAAGAACACCAAAGGAAGAACAGCTTCCTTAAGCTCGATAGATGCAGCTGTCGAGCTTTAATGATTTTGCACTCTGAACTTTTTTTCTTGAACAGACTTGAAAGTTTCAATACTTGATCTTGAAACAAGGTTTCTTGAAGTATTTAAAACATCCTAAATCTACCCAAATACAAGTAAAGTGTGTTTTGTCAAAGGGTAAGCCAATTACATAAAATCATGACATATGTTCTTAACATGTGAAACATATATGTCTTAACAATCTCCCCTTTGGCAATCCATGACAAAACCACAACAAACAAATGAACATATGAGAGAAGTTGTAAGGTTGAATTTAATCAACCATCTTATTGGCTTTATTCCGTGCCAAATTTGCTTGTATTTCAGCATTTAGTAACCCTGTATTTAGGTGGGTTTTGTTGTAAGGGTAGTGAGTGAGATAGAGTATCGAATGCTCAAGAGTGTGTAAGAAAACAGAGACTCGCGGCTGGATCTCGTGGGTGACTCGCAGCTGCAAGCCACCAGATGCAGCACATGTGCCAAGCATGCCAGAAGGTGAACAGTCATGCTAGCTAGAGCACTACAGGAAAAAACAGGACAACTGGCCATATGGTTATCTCGCGACTGGATCTCGCGACTTAGTCAAGTTGCGAGGACAAGCCACGAGTCAGCCCTGTTTTGAAAAACTTGACGTTTCACATTCCTCTCTCACCCTAGTATATATACCCCTTTTACCCACAAAAGAAAGAGAGCTTCCTGAGAGAATTTTGAGAGAGAAACCCTAGAGTAAAACAAGATTGATTCACCTACAATCTATACATTAGAGTCTCTTTAAATTCCTCAACTCTCTTCCTCTCCATTATCAAACCCTTGAGAGGCATTTTACCAAAACCTTGTTCTCACCATATTCATTACTGTGAGAGGGCTGTTTGGTGTTCTGGGAAGCAGTTAGGAAGGAACCAATCTACATTAGTTGATGCTATGGTCTAGTAGCGGAATTCGGTAAGCTAGAAAAGAAAAAGGTTCGGCGCAACCTCGTTGGAGCAAGAAGCTTGGAGGGCTTAGGTGCACTGGGTAGATTAGGCTTGGAAGGTCTATTGCTGTCCATATATCCTAACTACATTTTCTAGTGGATTGTTTACTGCTTGGAGGGCGGCGGAGAGGTTTTACATCGAGGGTTTCGGTTTCCTCTTCGATAACACATCGCGTGTTGTCTTTGTGTTTGCATCTTCCTTCCTTTTTTATTTTTGCCTTTTATTATCTGCTGTGGGTTGTGATTTTAATTTGGCTTAGATTGTTTTTCCAATTCTATAATATAGCTTTTGTTCATTTTCCGCACGCTAGTTGTTTGTCATAAAGCTTGAGTTGGTTAATTTGTAAATTGGGGGTCTAAACGTTCAAGGGTGTTTTTACACTATTTGAACTTTCAGAAGTCATAAATCACTCAACTCATATTCACTTGTTAAATACAATAAAATCTATCCTAACACAAACTCTTGAAAAACTTTGCAAGAAGAAAGTTTATGGCAAGTAGACTTTGACAACCTGTATTTTTGAAACACTTTAAACAAAACTCATCAAGGTATCTTTGTGTGAAACAAAAATAATAGATTACATACAAATATAAGAAACATGTGTATAAAGGGAGAAAAGAAACAACACATGAAGAGGTAGGTAAAAGAAAAACATACATCAATATAAAGAAAGAGATAAATACAATGTATGTCTATAAATGGTCACAAGACCTCATGTACAAGAGTAATGTATCTAAAAAGAAAGAAAAGAAAAGATACATACTATCATCACTACATCCATCAAAAAGTATCAACACTCCTCCTAACAAAATGGTCATATACTAACTCTCCCCTTAAGATGGACTACTCTCATACCAAAACTACTTCCCCTTTTTGTCATGAATGACAAAGGGTAAGAGTGTCAAGTAGACATCTCATCGGTAGGGCTAGCATCTCCATCAACATCATCCAAAGCATTATCGTCATCACCATCATTATCCTCATCCTCAGAAGCAGAAGCCACGGGAGAAGGTGGTGAAGGAGTAGCCTCAGGAGCAAAACCACCCATGGACGCCTGTTGTCGTGCAATACAACCGACACGAACATTCACCTAATACAACTCCATAGAGAGTGTATCGAGGCGAGCATCCATGCGCTACAACTGTGCCGTGATATCTCCAAAAGACACATCGCCCGAAGAAGAAGGAGGAGCCGATGTGGATGGAGTTGAACAGGATGGAGCAGAACGGGAGGAAGGAGCTGCTGAATCCGATTGTCGCGACCGAAGCTAGGCCTCGCTACGTTTAACGGTAGCATAATCTATGGCACACATGACAGTAAAATGGTCGGAAGAGGGAAAAGGAACGGAAAAATGGTGTAGAATCCTCGTGATAGCGGAAGGAAAGATGAGCTTATTATCACGGGACGCCGAATCTAGATGACCATCTATAATAGACAAAATGAAATGAGAAGGGAAGTTTATGGTAAGATGCTCAAGAAGAGACAAAAAAAATTGAGCACGAGGCTCTGTGATGGAGTTATAGTGAGAGAGGGGATGCAAAACAAAAGTCATCACCATGTTCATGAATCTAGGACCTTTAGCAAAAGGTCGACATAGTGTAAACAGACGCTCACCCCAAGAAGAAGGGCGCTCACAAAAAGCAGACATGAGCTCATCCCTGGATACAGTCCTCAGACGCTCACAACTAGGATAGTCAGGAAACTCTATCCTAGGGACCTGAAACACATCCGCAACCAACTGTGGTGTGATAGGAATGCGTGTACCTCGAACGCGTGTACCTCGAACGCGAGTGAAGAAAAAAAGGTACTGATCGATTAATCCCGGCATGTTGGAGTAAAACTCTTGGATAAGCATGAGAGGACAGGTGACCGGGACGTCACACAGTGACTCCCATCCCCTATTGTGAATGACAAAGGGAAGGTCGGTGTCAGCAAAATTCGTCAAGATGACTTGGCGTTTCAAATGAATGCCTCGTCTAGAAAAGTTCTCCAAAAATGCCTTAAAGTTATCATCATCACAGAACCGGATATGAGATAGGGTAGGATCAGACGAAAAGGAAGCACCGGAACGAAGAGGGTTCCAGACTGGAGTGGATTTACACTTAGGTGCCATAGACACGACTAACATAAACTAACAGAGAGGGAGAGAAAGAATGAAAATCAGAAAAGTCCCAAGCAGTTTCAAATATATCAAGTATATTGAAAAGAAGTACGTATGCATGGGAAATGCATGAACATGTGACATGCAAGAGAAAATTCATCATGGGCTCAGCCTAATCCAAACCTATCAGCTCACAAATATATAGCATACATCTAAATCCATGGCAATACCATTATAATGCTAATGTGATGCAATGTATGAGGTTTTAAACACATTTAAGTGAAAACCCAACCCAAAATTTCAATGAAAGCTCACCAATGTTGAAAAACCCCAAAATTTTTTAAAAAAACCCAAATCTTAGGTTTCAAAACATGAAATGCATGAATGAGAAAGGATTAGAAGCTTACCAAGTGAAGAAAAACTTGAAAAACCTTGTAAAATCCTTGAAAACCAAGATTGTAGTAAGATTGGAGTGTTTTTGGGAGAGAAACAGAGAAGTATCAAGTGAGAAATCGATGGAAATGAGAATCGGATCACGCAGAGGCCTTATATAGGAAAGCCAGTAAATCTCGACAGATGCAGGTATCGAGAGGTATCTAGCGATCTGTCGAGGAGGTGTCGAGAAGGTATCGAGGATCAACTCATCAAAATTAAGAACAGAAGCTTGATCGATCCACCAGGTGTTGAGAAGCTATCGAGCATACAGACCCAATCTTAATAGATCCACCAGGTATCGAGGTGCAAGCAAGATTGCGATAAGAAAAAGTTTTAGGAAGCTCGACAGATAGCCAGTTATCGAGGAGGTATCGAGGAGGTGTCGAGCCAGCTTTTAAAAACAATTTTTCGAGATGTGAAAAACACAGACATGAATGCAATTTAACATGCAACTCAACCAACGATCCAATCAACATATTAAGCTCTCAAAATCATCTCTCAAATGAAAATTTAAGCACATGGATCTTCAAAAACACACACACACACACACACTAAACAAATCTAACCAATTTTATATTTTAAAAACAAGTCTAGATAGTTTAGTGAGCATACATTAATACATGTAAAACCTCGTGATGGCCAAATCACATTGTTACCTGCACATGTATCAAGAATAGTAAAGAATATTGCGCGTTGTGTGTGAAAAAATATCGCAAGTTTGCATAAGTGTATGCATGTTATGACGATTTGAGATATGAGAAAATCTTTAACTCACACACAATCATAACTGCTTGATGGGGACTATCACCTTTGAGGTACATCCTATAACTCCCACATTTCCTAGAATACACGCTTGCAATCATATTTAAAGCATTTTTTATCTTTTTGGTTTTGATTTTTCTTTTAAGCATATCATGCATGGGCTTATTAGAGAGAGAAAAGAATTACCCAATGATATTTGACATTCAAATTTTGCTATGCCTAAGCACACAAATGTCATTGACACTGCATTTTTGCTATGCCGAAGCATACAGGTGTCATATTATGATTGGCGGGCAACAGTGGTAAGACGGTTATTTATACCTTTCCCTTAGGATTTTCTAGTCATTCCCGTCAAAAAGAGTCATATGAGTGTTAAGTATAAGAGACAACTTAAACTTACTCATCACAAACACAAGCTACAAAACTCACTTGCTTAGTTGTGCATAGAGATGCTCATCTAAGCTACAAATGATACAAAGTTTATAATACTTTGTTTCAATGGCCATCCAAGGTACACAAGTACCAAAAAAGACAAAACACATTGTTTTTGTATTTTTCTGATTTTTCAATAATTTTTTTTATTTTTATAAAGAAAAACAAAACAAAGAAAAAACTGAAAAATAACCAAACAAAAACATGTTAAACAAACAAAGCATAAAAACTAGATGCAGATGCATGAGGAAGAAAAAAGAAAAGAAAAAAGGAAGATCATCCCATGGAGATAACACCAATGTTTTGACGAAGGAATTCGAAGTGTTTACTGTTAAGAGGTTTGGTAAACAGGTCAACCTTTTGATCATCGGTGTGAATAAACTCAAGAGTGAGAGTACTATCTTCGACAAGCTCCCTAATGAAGTGATGTCGAATCTCTATGTGTTTGGTTCTAGAATGTTGAACCGGATTCTTAGAGATATTAATGGCACTGGTATTGTCACAATATATAGTGAGATGTTCTTGACAAATACCATAATCATGGAGGAGTTTTTGCATCCATAGGAGTTGGGTGTAACAGCTATCGGCAGCAATGTACTCAGCTTCTACAGTGGATAATGAGATGGAGTTCTGCTTTTTACTCATCCAAGAGACAAGATTATTACCCACATAGAAACAACCCCCTGAAGTACTCTTTCTATCATCAGCATTCCCAGCCCAATCAGCATCAGAGTACCTAGCTAGGACATCACTTGTGTCCTTGCTGTACCACACACCAAACTCAGCAGTGGTTTTGACATATTTTATGATTCTCTTTAAAGTAGTCATATGGTACTCTTTGGGATTAGTCTGATATCTAGCACATACTCCAACACTGTAACTAATGTCAGGTCTACTAGCAGTAAGGTAAAGAAGACTACCTATCATGCTTCTATATAGAGAAGGATCAACACTTTTATCTAACAAGTCAACAGTGAGTTTAACATTTGGGCTCATAGGGGTTCTGACAGAACTAGCAGATTCCAAACCAAATTTTTTCACAAGATTCTTAGCATATTTAGTTTGAGATAGAAATATACCTGAATCTTGTTGACGAATCTGCAACCCAAGGAAGTGAGTTAGCTCTCCAATCATGCTCATCTCGAACCCTGCCTGCATGAGTTTTGAGAAACCATGAGCAAGATCTTCCTTAGTCGATCCAAAGATGATGTCATCAACATAGACTTGGGCAACTATTAGCTCTCTATCTTCTCTTTTGATGAAAAGAGCCTGATCATACTAAGCTCTGGGGGCTTGCTTTAACCCATAGAGTGCCTTCTTGAGGTACAGTACATGATCTGGAAAGTGTGGATCAATAAACCCTTTTGGTTGCTCCACATAAATGTCTTCTTTGAGCAATCCATTTAAGAAAGCAATCTTCACATCCATCTAATAAAGCTTGAACTTTAATTGACAGGCCAGTGCAAGGAGAATTCTGATGGACTCCATACGGGCAACCGGAGCAAATGTTTCATCATAGTCTACTCCTTTCATTTGCAAGTATCCTTGAGCTACAAGCCGAGCCTTGTTCCGGATCACATTGCCCTCCTCATCAGTCTTGTTGCGGAATATCCACTTTGTACCAATGATGTGTTCACCCTCCCGTCTAGGTACCAAGGTCCAAACGTCATTCCTTTGAAACTGAAAAGTTCATCATGCATTGCTTCAACCCAACTTTCATCCTGAAGTGCTTCCTCAACTTTTGTGGGTTCAACCTATGATAAATAACAAGAATAAGACACAAAGTTAGTAACACATTTAACAACAGTTTGTTTCCTTAATGTGAGTTCATTCATATTTCCCACAATATCTTCTGGAGGATGATTTAATTTAACCATGGATGAAGGTCTTTTCTCTTCATGAGACTCGGAATCTGGTGAAGTGGGTATGTTTACAGAATCTTCCAAAACACTGGGAGTACTAGGAGTACTTGGAGATGCAGGTTCTTGTTCAATAAGTTCTTGAACTTCATTAGGCTCAGGAGGAAGAATTTCTTTAGGTAACTCCTCAATACCTTTCTGAGAACTAGAATCTGAAGACTCATCAATAACAACATTCATTGTCTCCATTACCTTCATAGTTCTCTTGTTGTATACTCGATAAGCCTTGCTTGTGGAGGAGTAGCCCAAAAATATACCTTCATCACTCCTAGAGTCAAACTTTCCCACATTCTCTCTATCCTTGAGGATGAAACAGATGCTTCCAAAGATCCTGAAGTACTTCACATTCGGCTTCCTTCCTTTCCATAACTCATATAGAGTCTTCTTAGTATCGGGTCTGAAGTACACCCTATTAATTGTATGACAAGCAGTGTTAACAGCTTATCCCCAAAAGTTTCTGGCCAAATCCTTGTTATATAACATGGCTCTGGCCATCTCCTGAATAACTCTATTCTTTCTTTCTACTACACCATTCTGCTGAGGAGTAATAGGAGTAGAGAATTCTTGAGATATGCATGATCTCTGGCAAAAGGACTTCATATATGAGTTTTTGAATTCTTTACCATGGTCACTTCGAATTCGATCAATCTTCAGGTTTTTATCATTCTGCAATCTTGTGCATAAGGCTTCAATGTGTTCAGGAGCATTAGACTTGGATCGTAAGAGAATGACCCAAGTGTATTTGGTGAAGTCGTCTACCATAACCATGATGTATCTCTTACCACCAAGAGACTTGGTTCTAGTTGGACCCATAAGATCCAAATGTAGAAGCTCCAATGGCCTAGATGTAGCTGATGTCTGAGTTCTTGGATGCTTAGCTTTTGTCTGTTTCCCAAGTTGACATGGTCCACACACCACATTATTCATTCTACTAAGCTTCGGTATTCCCAAGACTGATTCATGCCTAAATACAATAGAGAGATGTTTGTAACTAGCATGTCCCATCCGTTGATGCCATAAATCTTCATTTGGCAAACGAATGCTGTTGTACACAATATCAGCATCAGGAACCAATCCATAACAGTTGTCTAAAGTGCGAACACCACTTATGAGGTTCTTTCCAGACTCATCCATGACAAGACATTTTCCCTTTGAGAATAGCACCATGAAGTCTTGATCACATATCTGACTTATGCTTAACAGGTTCACCCTTAGACCTTCTACGTAGAGGACATTTGCAATGTCTGGCAGTCCAAGTAGAGAAATAATTCCCTTTCCTTTAATTTGAGATTTTCTCCCATCACTGAGAGTGACATTGCCACCCTTTTTAGACTAGAAGGTCTTGAAGAGAGATCTGTCTCTAGTTATGTGTCTTGAGCAACCACTGTCAAGGTACCACAAACATGTGTCCATAACTTTAAATACAGATTTCATCATAAAACACACTTCATGTTTAGATGACAGATTAGTGGGAATGGTGCTTTCTCTCATCTGCCTTTTCCGAGTGAAGCCTTTAATGTTTACTCTTCTCAGACGAACTCCTTTGCACATTTTCATTCTGAGACAGTCTAGTTTCTTCTTAGCCAAACTGAGATCTTTTTCAATAGTCATCATAAGAGAATTCAAATAACTTTTAGACTTGTATTTTCTGAAACACTCAATCAAAAAGAGATTAGAAAAACAAAATGTATTTGAAAACATAGATCTCTTCAAGCTGGTTACAGTCATGACAACAGGGGTCAATGGATCAACACAGCAAAGATTAAACCCTAATCAGAGTGTGCCTACTCTGATACCACTTGATAAGCCACAAACTAAATGACCCATTGTGATAGAAATTAATTAATTAATTAGCCAAGTTATTAATTAATCAATTTATCATGCAAATGTGTGGTAGTACAAACAAATCACCAATAAACTAAATATGCAGCGGAAAATAAATAACACGGTGATTTATTTACGAATGGGGAAACCCTAATGACAAAAACCCCACCAGGTGATTTTCAGGTCACCACTCCCGAAACTCCACTATTATCACAACAAGCGGTTACAAGTAAAGGAATCCAAGTACCTTACCAACCTACAATTAAACCCTTACCCCAATACCCAATTGGACTTATTCTGTAGTGACAGTTCCCCTTTCAGATGCACGACTCCCAGTACGTGACTAACCAATTGTGCGGATCTCAGTACGTGACTTCAATCACCAACTAAGAAGGTTGTTGGTTGCAAATTTCTTCAGTTTATCCATACGATGAAGATCAAGAAGATGCTTGGTCACAAAACCCTATAGTGCACATACACAGCAACTTCTTCAAGAGAAAGAGATGAACTAGGGCAAGAATTTCATCTCTGGTCACAATTTGCTTGAACAAAGTTTGCTCAAGGCTTGTGCAACTTGTGAACACTTTGACGGCTCTTAAACTGATCCTTTTATATGTCTAGGGTTAAGAGAAAAGAAAGCTCAAAGACACATTCATGGATCCCAAGAACATCATATTAGAATTCTGACAATCTTAAATCTCGACAGATAGTAGGTGTCGAGCAGATGTCGAGCAGGTGTCGAGAACACCGAATGAAGAACAGCTTCCTTAAGCTCGATAGATGCAGTTGTCGAGCTTTAAGGATTTTGCACTTTGAATTTGTTTTCTTGAACAGACTTGAAAACTTCAATACTTGATCTTGAAATAAGGTTTCTTGAAGTATTTAAAACATCCTAAATCTAGCCAAATACAAGTAAAATGTGTTTTGTCAAAGGATAAGCCAATTAAATAAAATCATGACATATGTTCTTAACATGTGAAACACATATGTCCTAACAGGCACCTCATTGAAACCATAATAACTCTGTTATCTCAACCCTTTATATCCACTACTTACTGGTCATATGTTGTTCTTACAGCAGTTTCACTAATAAACTTACTTCCCACTTCTGTTTTGAACACTGTTTCCCTTTGGTACAAGCTCTATTCTTCTCATCCTGATCTATCATGGTTAAAAGTTTTTGGCTATGCATGTTATCCACGTCTCAGACCTTACACTACTCATAAGCTTGAGCCTAGAACCAAGGAGTGTCTATTCTTAGGATATTCCTCTAATTCTAAAGGGTATCTCTGTCTTGATGTTCAATCTCAGCATCTTTACACCTCTAGGCATGTGTTGTTCAATGAATCCAAATTTCCCTTCACTTCTCTTTCTACTTCTTTTACTTATTCATCTTCTCCAACTTCAACTATATTAAATTCACTTTGGTTATCAAATCTCCTTTATCTTCACTCTTCAAATCAACTTTCTTTATTGGGTCCTTATATACCACAATCTATTCCTTCTATGACTGCCACACCATCCACTCCTTCACTGCCTACCACACAATCCACTCCTCCTGCTATGCTTGCTACCCCATCTCTCCCTCACTCTGCTCCATTACATACTCCTATAGATACCTTAACTATTGTCCTTGTCACTATTGCTTCATTACCTACAATTTCTTCCTCTGCTATTTCATCTATTCCTCCTATCACGCTTGAAGTTTCCACTACCACTGTCAGTAATCTGTATCCTATGCAAACTAGATCCAATAGTAGCATTACTAAGCCTAACACCAATTTATGCTATAAAACCATTTTGGACTACACCTACACAGAACCCCCATCCTTCAAAATTGCATCTAAATACCCTAAATGGTATGAGGTAATGGATGCTGAGTTTCAGGCCTTAAAAAAACAAAACACTTGGAATTTAGTTCCTGCTCCTCCTCATGCAAACTTGGTTGGATGCAAGTGAGTTTTTAAGCTTAAATTCAACAGTGATGGCTCAATTGCTCATTACAAGGCAAGGCTTGTAGCAAAAGGTTTTCATCAACAGGCAGGCATAAACTATTCTGAAACTTTTAGTCCAATGATCAAGCCTGCTACTGTAAGGCTTGTTTTGGCAATTGTTTTTAGTTGCAATTGGCCTTTATGACAGCTAGATGTGTCTAATGCTTTCTTGCATTGATTTCTCAAGGAAGAGGTGTATATGCAACAGCCTCTTGGGTATGTGGACCCTGCTTATCCAAGCTATGTGTGTAAACTGTATAAGTCCTTGTATGGTCTTGAACAAGCCCCTCGGGCCTGGTTTGAGAGATTCACATTTCATCTTCTCCATCTTGGATTCACTGCTTCTATGGCTGACAGTTCCTTTTTCATTTTTCATTCTACAAGCACCATCATCTATTTGCTACTATATGTAGATGATATCATTATAACTGGGAACAATTCTGCTCATATTGCTCAACTTATTGTAGCCTTAAGTACAATTTTTGAACTTAGGGATCTCAGATCACTCAATTATTTCTTGGGCGTACAGATTTCTCACTCTAAATTTGGCATTACTCTCACTCAGTCCAAGTATGCTTTTGATATCCTTTATAGATTTCATATGGAGAATTCGAAGCCTACTACGACTCCATGCTGTCCATCCACCAAATTACTTCCTTATGATGGTGTTTCTCTCTTTGATCCCACTGTGTATAGAAGTATGGTGGGTGCTCTTTAGTACTTGACTTTTACATGTTATCTTGCCTTTAGTTTTCACCAGCTTTGCAAATTTATGAGTAGACCCACATCTACTCACTTAGAAGCTACAAAACGTGTTCTTCGATATATTCAAGGAATCTTGCATCATGGCATTTCTTTTACACCTGGTCCATTGACTCTCACAGCATTTTTAGGTGTGGATTGGGCCGAAGATCCCACTAACCGTTGCTCAACCACTGGTCTTCTTGTTTCTTGGTCCCTCTCCTATTTCATGGTCCACCAAAAAGCAGAGTACTTTATCTCGTTCTTCCATAGAGGCTGAATGTTGAGCTTTAGCCACCACAGCTGCAGAGATCTCTTGGCTTCGAATTTTGTTCAATGAATTGTGAATTTTCTTCCTCATGTGCCAGTCCTTTGGTGAGATGTTGCGTTATCTGCTAATCCTGTTTTTCACTCTCGCACAAAGCATATGGAAATCGATTTTTATTATGTTCATGAGAAAGTTTTGCGTAGAGATTTATGTGTTCATTTTGTTTCTGGTAAAGATAATTTTGCAGACATCTTCACTAAACCCCTGCCTACTCTTTCTTTCCTTCATCAACGGCATAAACTCCTAGTGGATTCTTCCTCCTATTGTTTGAGGGGGTATGTTGCAGATGAAGCTTCATCTGGGTTGAAGAATAGCTCGAGGAGGAAGAAGAAATCAGAAGTTACTGTTGAGATTTGAAGGCAGTTTCTAATCTGATGAAATGCACTGTTCTACTAAAGGCATCTAATGCAAAATGCCCGTTTTCACTTATGCATTTGATTGTGTATAACTCTGCCTAAACGGTGTCGTGAGTGTGCCTTTGAAGAGCAGTTGAAGATGGTGCGAAAATCAGTTGAGTAAACAGTTTCTTCTCCTTGGTTTCACAAAGCTAATCCGCATAATGTGGAACCTAAAGTTATTCAGTTATTCTCATAAGCTTTGTACTATAAATAGTGAGATTAGCTTCAATTTGTAAATCAGCAAGAAATACAATTTTTCTATTCATTCAGCTCTCTCTCTCTCTCTGTGTGTTATACTCAAAGTCAATCTCTGTTTTGTTCTTGCTTCAATACAAAATTCTATTTCATAAAGAAAATTTTCACCACCCTCCCTCTGTTCTGTTTGTTGTTTGCAAAAACTACTTTATGGACCTTAATTTTGAAGACCAATTTTGTTTTAGTTGCCACAAAAATAATTCAATCAATTTAATCTTTAGTTGTTTCAACGTACATACCCTCATTTGACTCACATAAAATGCTGACATATTCAACATATTTTTTATATCCTCAATTTTAGGACTAATTCAATTTTTTGTGTTAATTTTGTCTATATTTTTTGACTTTGTTCTCAACATCTATCTCCCGAAAAATGCCAACATACAAAAGTGTTGACTCATTTAATGGATTGTTTAGGTGTTGCTGAATCAAAATAGAAAATGATAGCAGCAACAATCATACAAAACCAAACAAAAAAGCAGAAAAGTACCTAAATGGAATTGGACAAAATTCCAAAAAAGTTATGACCCCGTTTTACCCTACCATAAATTAAGTTTTCTCAAAGCAAGAAAACCAAGAAAAAACCCTAGCTAGTTCCACCCCAAATGCCACCCACTCAAAAAAACTCCACTGGGCTAAACCTACACAATTTGTGCCAAATCCAAGAATTATTTTAGAATAAAAAATGAAGTTTGACCATGTTTAACTAAGTTTGACCAAACTTTAACCAATTTTAACCATTTTTGACGGCCTATATTTAATTTAAGATCCAACCGTTTAGTCTTGTATTAAAGATATATAAATTTTTTCAATTGAATTTAAATCCAACTGTGGATCACCAAATTGAGGGTGGCAAGTAATGATAATGTGCCACCACCAGCCAAAGATTCGACCATTTTATCGAAGCAATTCTTATACTAAAGTCTTAAATTGAAACACTAATCATAGTTGGATACATAGAGTCGTATCAAACTATATATGATCTATTCATTCTTTAATAATTAAAGTAAATGAAAATGTTTCTATCAAAGAAAAAAAAATGTTAGGTGTGCAATTATTTTAGGGCAGTTGCACTTGGCGCAACATATAATATACCATTTACTAGCTGTATGAAGCATGGTAATATATTAAGAATAGTGTTTGTTACACAATTTGTTGAAAATTGTAACTTCAAGTCACAGTTTTAGTTACTTTATAAATGTGTTTGTAGCAACTTTTTCTCATGTACTAACATGTCTTCATTTTAATATTGAAAACTAAGCTGAGAAGAGAAGAGGGAGGACCAACGTTTTGGCACTTATAATTGCTTGCCCAATATTAGATATTAGATATTTGTATACTCTGTGAAATTAGGTACAAAATTCCTAGCCAAAGATTCCACTCTTCTAGCTCTGCGGGTCAACCAATCGCAGCATGATGACATTTGGAAACGGATTTGGGGACTCTCTGTCCCAAACAAAGTCAGAAATTTCTTATGGCATACTTGTCGAGAAGCGATCCCTGTCAAGCGAAGTCTATGGAAGAAAAAAAAAATCCTCACTGATGATGTTTGCGAGCACTGTCATTTATCCCCTGAGACTATTAGTCATGCTTTTTGGGGAGTGTCCGAAGATCAAAGAAGTTTGGGAAGCTATACCAGGTTTTGAGTTTAGTTAGCTGCATAACTTCCCATGGTTGAGGGACCTGGTTCTCTTCGTACAAGCGGAAGGTAAGAATCTGGAGCTGTTGGCAATGGTGTTGTGGACAATATGGTACTGAAGGAATCAACTTAGAGTTGGTTCAAAGGATTTTCCCATCTCCCAAGAGGTCCCTCAAGCCTCGCAAGCTCTCTCAGATATCAAGCAATTTAATGTTTCTCTCCCATCTTGACAGGACGGCATTAGCAACTCTTGGGCTTGGTCTCAATGGCTTCCTTCTCCAAGGGACTGCTTCAAGATCAATTTCGATGGGGCTACATTTCCAGAATTGGGCAGGGCAGGGTTGGGAGTAGTCATTCGAGACTGGCGAGGAAATGTTGTGGCATCACTCTCGGAACAAGGTCCTCTCCCTTTCTCACTAGATATTGTTGAAGCCATGGCTGCTACTAGGGAGATTTCTTTTGCTCATGAGCATAGCATCAAACCCGTCATCCTCGAAGGAGATTCGGAATCCATGATCAACGCTCTCAACTCTGTCGAAGACTCCCTTTCTTCCTTTGGGTCACATTATTACTTTGGCTAAATCCACATTAGTTACCAATATTTGTATCTCCTTTTCTTATATACGCAGACTTAATAACAAAGTAGCTCATAACCTAACTACACATATTAGAAGTTTGTTGGTGTGATTAAAGGATTCTCCCCTTCGCCTTTATTCTGTTCTCTTTGCCGATTTCAGCTAATAATATTAGTAGCCTCTTTCTCAATTAAAAAAAAAAAAAAAAAAAAGTACGAATGCACATAGGTTGATTGAATGACATGTCATTTTTATGTTTTTTCTAGACATGTTGGGGGAATGGGTGACATGAAATGATGGTGACTACCTTACTATAAAAGATTGATCCCACCTAGTATCTTAGAACATAGTTTTATTTTATTTTTTGAATCAGAACATAGTTAATAGACCAACTCTTATCATATAATTTTCCTTTTTTATAATGTAATTAAGATCCCAAGCCATGTAATTTTTTTAAAGTTTTTAAAGTATTTTCAATCAATATTAAAATGAAAATTCTTTTGTTGTATGATTTTCTTATTCTTTTATAATTTAATTAAGTGGAGACTCTAAAATTATAACTCTTGATGTAGGAGGTACAATTTTATGGTCAAGTCAACATTTTGAGAAATAATTAAACACGATTTCACTTGTTCAGATAGGCTTGGTCCAATAAACCAACAATGGATCAAGGTAGAACCTTGAAATTCAACTTGTACTTCTTGGTATTTTCAATGGAAACATCTATGATTAAAATTCCCTCTCAACCATCTATCAAAATATCCAAAAAATCAGGATTAAGATATTGTAAGGTTGAATTTAATCAACCATCTTGTTGGCTTTATTCTGTACCAAATTTGCTTGTATTTCAGCATTTAGTAACCCTGTATTTAGGTGGGTTTTGTTGTAAGGGTAGTGAGTGAGATAAAGTGTTGATTGCTCAAGAGTGTGCAAGAAAACAGAGACTCGCGGCTTGATCTCACGAGTGACTCGCAGCTGCAAGCCGCCAGATGCAGCACACGTGCCAAGCATGTCAGAAGGTGAACAGTCATGCTAGTTGGAGCACTACAGGACAAAACAAGACAACTGGCCATACGGTTATCTCGTGACTGGATCTCACGACTCAGTCAAGTCGCGAGACCAAGCCGCGAGCCACCCCTGTTTTGAAAAACCTGACGTTTCATGTTATCCTCTCACCTTAGTATAAATACCCCTTATACCCACAAATGAAAGAGAGCTTCCAGAGAGAATTTTGAGAGAGAAACTCTAGAGTAAAACAAGATTGATTCACCTACAATCTATACATTAGAGTCTCTTCAAATTCCTCAACTCTCTTCCTCTCCATTGTCAAACCCTTGAGAGGCATTTTACCAAAACCTTGTTCTCACCATATTCATTACTGTGAGAGGGCTGTTTGGTGTTCTGGGAAGCAGTTAGGAAGGAACCAATCTACATTGGTTGATGCTATGGTCAAGTAACGGAATCCGGGAAGCTAGAAAAGAAAAAGGTTCGGTACAATCTCGTTGGAGCAAGAAGTTTGGAGAGCTTAGGTGCACTGGGTAGATTAGGCTTGGAGGTTCTATTGCTGTCCATGTATCCCAACTATATTTTCTAGTGGATTGTTTACCGCTTAGAGGGCAGCGGAGAGGTTTTACGCTGAGGGCTTCGGTTTCCTCTTCGACAACACATCGCGTGTTGTCTTTGTGTTTGTATCTTCCTTCCCTTTTATCTTTACCTTTTATTATCTGCTGTGGGTTGTGATTTTAATTTGGCTTAGATAGTTTTTCCAATTCTATATTATAGCTTTTGTTCATTTTCCGCACACTAGTTGTTTGACATAAAGCTTGAATTTGTTTATTTGTAAATTGGGGGTCTAAACTTTCAAGGGTGTTTTTACACTATTTGAACTTTCAGATATAAATTTCATTAGGTAGATATGTTAATTTATGTTGGGAAAGGGGGGAAAAATATCAAACAAGACTATCGTGTTGGGCATTCTTCTTCCTTTTTTTTTATTATTTTTTTATAACAAATATTGATTTATTTCAATTGAAAATAAATAAATTAACAAACGAGTTAAAGTAAATATATTTAAACAAAAAAGGAAGTTGTTAGGATATTAGTGTTGGTATGTTTCATTTCAATTTTTCATGTATTTTCCTTTTTAATATTTCCATTATAATGTGCAAAACTGTGGGCTACATTGTATTGGTTTGAGAGGTCAAAGTGTTAAAGTTGGTGCTGTAATGTGAAAAATCTCAGTTGAGTGAGATTGTAAGTGTCAAGCAAAATGACAGGCGAGTTGAACTACTAATCTTGCCTCTCTCTCGGTCGAGCAAGATTGACAAAACTTGGGAAAGTTTTTGTTATAATTTTCTCTAATATAATTGTCCAATCAAGCGCTCTCATATACCATTCTAACCCACAAGATTCATCATGCAATTCCCATATTGAAGAGTTGGAGAGTAACCTTTTACCTTAGAGCAAAAATTAATTTATTCTCTCTACCTTCTCCCTCTCTAATTTCTAAATCCTTTGAAAGGATATTAAAACCTTACACACACTAAATCCTTAAGCATTCGTTATTGCTTTTTGGTATTGAGAATCCTTGGCACAGTCCTAAAATCTCCAATAAGTCTTGGAGTAGCCATGGAGACTTATTCTTGCGATGATTGGCGGCTCAACTGTGACACTGATGAGTAGAAAGGAAAAAAATATTTGTGGAATTAGTTGCGAGCAAGAGTGGAGAGCTCGAATACACGAATGTCATTTACTAGCTTTGTAAATGAGGTGTATTGAAACTATTCTTGTTAGTGAATTGGTTTGGTGCTATAGGCCCTAGAGAGTTTTCTTGACCTAATTGTGTGTTTTTCTCCTCTTAAACACTTTGTGGTGTTTGGGTACTTGTGTTGTTGGTTGGGATTTACTTTTACAATTATGTATCCATGCATATGTTAATTGGCTAATCACATTAACAATTGCGATTAATTTTGTAATTAGCTCAAAATTAATGTAAGCCATAAAATTGGGTTCTGAAGTATGTTTTCTTATAAACAAAACACAAAAATAAGACTTTTCCATTTAGTATTTACCTTTTTTCCAAATTATTTTTTATTGGGATTTCAAAAAAAAAGGATATGTCCATTAATTATGAATTTCAAAGTAAGTTTTAAGTAAACTTATATATTTCCTATTTGCTTTTGGCAGTTAGTGAGTTAGTTCCTTCCTTCGTTCAACACTACAAAAGTGAAGAAATTGCATTAAATCGAATTAAACAATTTTTTTATTAACAACTATAATGATTATCCAGTATTTTTTTTTTTTAAGAAACAATGATTATCTATAAATCATCATTACCATTTTTTCAAATTAAAAATAAAATTTTACGATTCTAGTCTGATCCATATGACCTCTCCATCGATCATGCATAGGATCTCGATCCTAACAACCATATTCTATGAGTGCAATTTCCATGTAGGTGATAGAAAAATCAGGCAACTATGATTCTCTTGTGTATAGTGTAGAACTTTTTTTAGAGAGTTTCAACTTATGGTGTTCATTCCTGATGATAGCACTTTATTATCAAACCGAGACACCAATCAGTTTTTGGTATACATAGCGAGAATTGAATCTTAGATATCTTATTCAACCATAAAAAATTTTACCAGTTGAGTTAATTGGAACCCACTACTGTATAGAACTTTGATTACAATATAAAACTAGAGGAATATACCACGGGATACATCCAATTATAGGATTTACAAATTTATTCACGGGGATGGAGGGAAGTTTGGACCAAGGGGGACCATGAAGACCATGAGACCATCCACCTTCTTGAATGTTGCTCGAATATATAAACAAATATTTGAAAGTTTGAATTCAAATAATTCGTATTTAGTCTCACTGAAATAAAAGACTTGAGATTTCAAACTAAATGTTGGTCTAAAGAATCTAAATGATAAAAAGGTTATTTCAGTCATATCCCTAAGTAGCCAATGTCTCACTTGATGGTCATGTATGCGAGTCCAATATCAGAGGGTTTGCTTTTGCTAATAGATGGGAACTTCATTGTGTAAAATCCAAAATTTCAAATTTTAATAGTATAAAATCTAAACAATTCCAAAATTTAGTAGTGCACTTTGTATTTACCCTAAAAAAACATGAAGGCAATTGGAGGGCTGCTTTTGCTAACAATTGGGAACTTCAAGATGTAAAATTTAACTTTTCAAATTTCAGGATGTAAAATCCAAATAACCCTAACTTTAGGGGTGTACTTCACAATTTTCCAAAAGAAAAATGCTAAAGATGCTATAAGTTTTACCAGCAAAAATGGCCAAATATCATCTTTGGTTGAAATAATTTGTGTTCTATCATTGTTTGAGATATAATTAGTGGTCTACCACCTTTTTAAAACTCGAGTTCCACAAAAATTGCCACGGTGGCACCCGCTGACCTGGATTATTTTAATTAAAAAATGCCACGTGAAACTCGAGGTTGTGAAACTTGAGTTATTTGTAATGTATTTTTTGAGTTCATAAAACTCGAGTACCATAAAACTGAGGTCCATATTCCTAAAGGGCAGCAAATTTATGCCATGTCCCTCTTTCAGCTTTTTTTCTTTCACTTTAGCTTGTCCCACACACATAAGCATAAGGCCACATTTCATTAAGAGACATATGACATGATAACTTTTACACCTCTTTCCAACTACCCTATACCACAACCCTAGTCATTCTCAACCTTAGTACATATTCCCACTCATTATCAGCCAAAAATTTGTTCAACTATACTTCTACAACAACGAAGAAAGTGATCACTATGGCTAGCATGATCTTTCCATTGAAAGCATAGCTTGCATTGGCCTCCATAAGAGACAGAAAGAACTAGAGTGATGGTTCTAAAGAGAGAGAGAGAATGAGAGAGAGAAAGTGTGTGTGTTAGTGAGTCAATGAGTGTTTAATGAAAGTGTATGAATGGAACTCAATTTTATAGAAGTGAGTTCCACCCTTCATAGAGCTCTAGTTTGTACCACTCAAGTTCTAGTGGCATTTTATATTTTTTTAATTCCAAGTTAGCTTGTGCCACCATGTCATTTTCTTTTTTTGGAACTCGATTTTTATAAACTCGAGTTTTATGTAGAACTTGACCTTTTTGAACTCGAGTTTCAAAACAGTGGTAGATTACTGATTATTTCTTAAACAAAGGTAAAATGCAAATTATTTCGGCCAAAGTTGGTATTTGGCCATTTTTGCAAAGTTTTACCACATAGAACTTACAAAATAATATTATATAACAACAAATATGATTGGTTAGCTTCAACTACCTAATATATGAATGTATAATTTTTTTCTTTTAATGTTTTGTGACAAATCAATTTGTAACTATGTAATAAAATTGTTGTATCTCTAGCATCACTATTTTTTTAAATCATAAGTAGATAATAAAAAATTTACATTAAAAAAAAAAAAAAAAACTTCTTTGGTGAATAATTCCTCTTTAATGAGAAAGACGAAAGGCAGAAACAAATACAAAAGAGATTTGGACCATTCATATCTCAAATTGTACTAGTAAGGATTAATCTCGGAGGTCCAAGGCGTTTAAAAGCATGTGATTTGTATACGAGTCCGTTTGGGAACGGCTTATTTAGTTGAAATTGGAAACTTTTTACTGAAAGTATTGTAGAGAAAACTAAAAGGTAGTTGAAATAGTACAGTGGGACTCATATAGTACCAAAAAATGCAATGAGACCTATGAATAGTAGCATAAATAAGCTAAATAGTAAAAAGGAAAAAAAAAATTTTAACCCAATGTCAAATGCAACTGTAGATTTGTTTTAATTTTTTATAATTATATGTGTAGGTTTTGACAAAGTAGGTTTTTGATCAAGTGGATAAATGTTTTTTTTTTTTTTTTTTTTTTTAATACAATAGGATTTTAACTTATAATATCCATTTTATAATAAATAATCTTTATCATCATGCTAAAATACTAATTAGATTTTCTCAAAAAAAAAAAAAAACCAATTAGTTTATTTTTTTATAAACATGATTTGAATTTCAAATCTCATGGGTTCCAATTAGCTCTATTAGTAAAGTCTCTAATGATTGTGTAAGGTTGAATTTTATCAACCATCTTGTTGGTTTTATTCCGTGCCAAATTTACTTGTATTTTATCAATTAGTAACCCTGTATTTAGGTGTGAATCATTTAAGGGAAGTGAGTGAGAGAGTGTGAAGAAATGCTCAAGATTGTGCAAGGACGCAGAGAAGTGCAGTTGGGACTCGCGGCTGACTCGCAACTGACAAGCCACCAAAGTTGGCACACGTGTGAAGCATGCAAGGGAGCTGAAGAGTCATGCCAGCTATTGCACTACAGGACAAAAGTCCCAAGCTAGCCAGGCCATTAGCTCGCAGCTTGAACTCGCGACTCAGCCCAGTCGCGAGGCCAAGTCGCTAGACCACCCTGTTTGAGAAAAACTGACTTTTCGCATTCCTTCTCACCCTACTATATATAGACCCTTATACCCACAAAATTTAGAGATCTTCCAGAGAGAATTTTGAGAGAGAAACCCTAGAAAAAAACAAGATTGATTCATCCACAATCTTCACATAGAGACTCTTCAAATTCCTCTACTTTCTTCCTCTCCATTGTCAAATCCTTGAGAGGTACATTACCAAAACATTTTCTCACCATACCCATATCTGTGAGAAGACCATTTGGTGTTTGGGAATTAATTAAAAAGGGACCAATTTCTTATTGGTAGATGCTATGGTCAAGTAGCGAAATCCTGTAAGCTAAAGAAGAAATAGGTTCGGCGTAACCTCGTTGGAGTAGGAGTTTGGAGGGCTTAGATACATTGGGTAGATTAAGCTTGGAGGGTCTTCTGTTGTTCATGTATCCCAACTACATTCTTTAGTGGATTATTTACTGCTTGGAGGGCGGCGGAGAGGTTTTACGCCGAGGGTTTCGGTTTCCTCTTCAATAACACATCGTTGTGTTGTCCTTGTGTTTGCATCTCTCTTCTCTTAATCTTTGCCTTTTAATTTTTGTTGTGGATGTGATTTTAATTGGTTTAGATTGTTTATCAATTCTGTATTAAGCTTGTGTTCATATTCCGCACATTAATTGTTTGATATTAAGCTTGAATTGGTAATTTGTAAATTGGGGGTCTAAACGTTCATAGTGTTTTATACACTAATTGAACTTTCAATTAGTATCAGAGCGGGTTCACTTATATTGGTTTCATTACCTCAGTGTGATCCTTGACCCCAAATTGAGATGGACCAGTCTCAATCTTTAAATACTCCACCATATTTTGATGGTAGCAACTATGCCTTTCGGAAGGTGAAGATGAGAGAATTTTTGTGTTCTATAGATGAGGCTGTTTGGGATGCTGCTGAAATAGGTTGGACGCAGCCAAATCCACTTGGGATAAGGCAGCTCTCGCGGCATCAAATGCTAATAGCAAAGCACTTAACGCAATTTTTTGTGGTGTGTCCCTAGATGAGTTCCATCGGATTTCTCATATCACTGTTGCCAAGGAAGCATGGCAGATTTTGGAGACCACTTATGAGGGTACAAAGAAAGTTAAGGACACAAAGCTACAAATGCTGACTACTCGGTTTGAGGAGCTCAGGATGAGTAAGGATGAGTCCTTTGACTCTTTCTATAGTAAGCAAAATGAAGTAGTCATCGGCAAGTTTAACTTGGGAGAGAAAATGGAGGACTCAAAAGTTGTAAGAAAAATTCTTCGTTCATTGCCGGAGAGCTTCTGTGTAAAGGTAACTGCAATTGAGGAGAGCAAAGACCATGATGAATTCAAAGTCCAAGAGCTGATTGGTTCTCTCCAAACGTATGAACTTTCATTACCAAATCAAAGAAAGAGCAAATCACTGGCTCTTAAGACGATAAATGAAAGGGTAGAAGGTCATGGTTCATCGGATGAAGATGTAGTAGAAAAGGATGTTGCCTACCTTGCAAGGAATTTCTGCAAATTTCTAAAGTTCAAGAACAGTGAGAAATTTGGTGGTAAAGGGAAATTTATGAGTTCCGGAAAGGAGAAGAAGGACTTCAAAAAGAGAGAAGGGAAGGAGTCTCAATCTACTCAAGGAGTCACTTGTTTTGAGTGTAATGGACAGGGCCATTTCAAAAAGGAATGTCCTAATTACCTGAGATCGAAGGGTAAGGCGTATGCCACCACTCTCAATGACTCAGATTCCTCCACCTCTGATTCAGAGGATAGCTGTGATGAAGAAGGGAATTTCTCAGCATTCATGACTGTTGCTCATGTTGAGTCTTCGGAGGACTTGAATTTGCTTGTAGAAGTGCTTGGGGAGCATAGTGATGAGGAATTCATGGGAATTGTAGAAGAATCAGATGCTAAAGAAGATGAAGAAACAACTGGTCTTAAAGAGAACTACAATTCTCTACTTGAGAAGTCAGGAGAATATGCAAGGGTGGCCAAGGCAGTTGTGAAAAAGATGAAGAAAGCTGAGGAGGACTATAGAAGTCTCCTAGTGAGATATAAGGAGGCCAAGTGTGAGATAGAGACGCTAAACGGCGAACTAACTGAAGCTTACACCAAGGTGAAATTCCTTGAGCTTGAGGTGGTTCAAGCAAATGCTAAGGTAAAGTTAGTCTCCATAAAGAAGCTTGATGATGTCCTTTCCTCTCAGAAGACCTTCTTCAACAATACCGGATTAAGATACACTGGAGAAAGTAGTTCAGTTGTGAACATCTCCAAAGAAGTGAAGTTTGTGAAGGACAAAGAGCTGGTTGTAGTTGCCCCTATTGTTGAAAAGGCAAATGTTGAGAAGAAGAAGAATGTAACTGACTAGCGGGTTTTAAACAAGCCCCTAATCAATCTGTGGTCAGGTTTGAAGCCAGAGCAAAATCTCTTCCACGATCGCAAAGAGGTCCTAGAACGAACCATGTGTGTCATCACTGCGGACTTCAAGGGTACACCCGACCCAATTGTCATAAGCTGAGAGCATTGAGGAATGCTAGTGATCAAAGGTCAAGAAGGCCAAGAAATGACAAGAGGACTTGGGCTGTTGAGCCATCAAGAGATCGAAATGGTGATCCTAGAATGATGGGCGTGATGAAGATGATTGGTGCATTCACCAATTGCTCGGAAAGCTTCACTAAAAGGTTTGAAAGTCCTAACTCTCGTACCCAATCCTATAAGGATATAACCCTAAACGCACGTGACGTGTGGGTGATGAAGGGTACTCATGCATAAGCATTACAACATGTCTATGCATTAACACTTCCTATGTTGTGTGACTGTTGGTCTGTTTTTTTTTATGTGAATTGAAAATTGTTTGCTTTTGCTTTCATTCATTTAAAATGTTTTTACATTGTTGCCTTTAATCAATCTCTTTCTTCTTGTGTGTCAAAAATCCAAAAACCACATAAAAAGTAGAAAATCCAAAAAGTTTGATCAACATTGCTGAGTTTTGTCTCAAAATATGTTTTATCTTGTACCTTTGTGCAAATGGCTTTGTGCATCTACAAGCATAGCTTGTTCTCTATGCACTCATATCATTGTGGGAGAAATTTTGAAATCTATGTGACTGTTGTAAATAGATCTTCAACCTTGTCATGAATGATTAGTGAATGGTTTTGTTGATCTTGAGACATTCATAAACTTGTGTCTATATATCTTCCCACTCTTTATTTTATTGTTTTTAGCTAAAAGAGCTCACCAAATGTAAATCTCCAAATGAAAAGAGATATTGAGCTGCAAAAACCTGTCGCACATAATAGTATTTGACTAGGTAAAAGGGAAAGCGACCAAAAATTAAAATTGTATGATGCCCAAAAACCCAAAGGCTAACTCATTAAAGTGAAATATCAAAAATTTCAGGCATCAATCTCACAATGAGATGTGTTGATTCAAAAAGATCAAATGATATGTCAAAAATGGAGCTAAATGAAAAGTTTCAAAGATATTTTGCTCAAGCCTATGTGGGAGGTCATATATACATACTTCTATAATTGAGATGGGTCACATTATCTAGTGCTAGTTGTGTATGTCTTGATTGAATTGATCATTGAAGTTTCACAATAGACTAAGGACTATCTCATTTTTGATATTCACACACAACACATGTCTATGTTCAATGAATGCCATATTCATTCATGTGATTGTACTTGATTAAATGTGTTTTCACATGCTCAATCTTTGTTGATCAATCATAAAAAGATTTTTGAGTGTTTTAGTTGTTTTTGGAAAGTACTTTGTTTTTACAAAAATTGTCAAAAATTCAAAAATTGTGTTGCCCTATTCTGGCGACTCAATCGCGGGTAGAACCAGTCGTATGCCTCAGTTGCGAGTCCATAACAGAGATTTTTCATGACTCAATGGCGACTCATTGGTGGGTAAATGCTTTAGTCATGAAAAAGACTTAGAATATTTGTCAAAATTTTGGAATTTCATGCTTTTCGCGGCTCAGGTTGGCGACTTGTTCGCGGGTGGAAGGTCCAATCACGAGGGGTAAATAGAGATTTTCGCGGTTCAGTTTACGATTCTCTCACGAGTGGAACTTCCAGTCGTGAAAAACACTTGGAAAATTTTTCCAAAAGTTTTCTTCCAAGTGTTTGGCGGCTGGTCCTGGCGACAGGAACGTGAATTGTTTCAGTCGCGAAAATCGCGTGTTTTGCACAAAATGGGTAAGTTTTTAAACCTTTTCAGTTTTCCTCGAACATTTCTGACTGTTCATCTTCTTCCTTACTTGAAACACTCTCAAACTCACCTTCTCACTCTCAAACAAACTTCCATTTTTGAATCATTTCATTCTCAAATATTCAAGAAAAAAGGTATGGGTTTTTATTTTCTCACTCTATTTTACATATTTATACGTGTATTTCCTCATTTTGTGAGATTTTGTTTGAGTTTGTGTGTTTTGCATTGTTCGAACATGGGTCTGCTTCAAATATTGGTTTTAGTTGTTTGGGGTTGGTTATTTTTGTTGCTAGACTGCTGAATATGTTTGCTATCATGATTATATTTCATTGAGCTAGTTTGCTATCTGACCTTGATTGTTTGAAATATGTCATACCCATAAGATATGTATTTGAGCTCTTTATGATTTACTTTAAGCGTGAGTATGATTGGTTCAGAATGACTGTGTTGCTTTGTTCATATCACAAATATCTATCATGGTGGAATGTCACCATGATAGATATTTGTGATTGTGTAATGCTCATTGATTACTTTGCACTGAATTGTAATTGATCAATCATCATTTTTGGATACCTACTAAATTCATAAATATACAATCCATAAGTGTTGCTTATGATTTCTTGTTGCTGACCTGTTTCAAGTTCTGTGATTGATTGAGTAAGTTCTCTCTCTGAATTTCATTTTTTTTGTGAATTTAATCAAGTTGATGTTTGTGTCTTGTGCTATTGCAATTGGTTCTCTGTTGTGTGTCTTGTCATTTGCAGATGTCACGTCGTTCAACTAAAGGAAAGGAGATTGACACTGATGTTCCATCCCCTATGGCTAAGAGGACTCGTCAATCGACTCAGTCATCTCAGGTCTCAAACAATGAGAGATTTAGGACTCCTTTTGATTCACAGACCTTCTCAAGCATTTTTATAGATGCTACTCCTATTATGGAACGTGTAGTAAAATTCGATACCTTGAGCACAATGTTTGTTCCTAGGATTTTTGAAGCACGGGATTGGGTTGATCTGTTCGGGAATTTCGAGGACCCAGTTGATGAACTAATTAAGGAATTTTACTCTAATGCCAAATACACAGGAGTAGAGTTGAAATGTTGGGTTAGAGGAACCGAGTTCTCCATCAATGCAAACTACATTGCACAGGTTCTTCGCATTACTAGACCAGCAAATGTGAACCTCACTCCGTATGATCATAAGGTTAGAAGCAAAGGATCATCTATCAGCACTGCATAATTATTGCCTGAACTGACGACTCTAAAACTAATCATGTCCTCAAATCTCTACCCACTATCTAACACCGCCTTCATAAATCTTGGAAGAGCACAATTTCTGTGTGATCTCATTACCGAAGTTCCAATTGACATTTGTACTCACATCTTTCAGACAATTTGGAAAACCGCGGCTCGATCAGCAACACGAACCAATATTCCTTTTTGTAGTCTCATCATGAAGATTTTGCTTTGTGAAGGTGTTCGTCCACCAACAGATGGAAAAGTTATTTCACATCCCCGACCAATTTCCATGAAAACTCTCCAAGCAAGCAAGAGTCACTCCTCTAAATCACCTAAGAGTGAGCCATTCTCCCATGCCACTCCATCCAGCCATGATTTTGCTACACTGGTGCATACCACAACTGTTTCATCCATTCCTTCTGAGAAGCAAACTACCAGCACTCCATCTGCACCTAGCTCTCAAGATGATAGATTGAGCACTTTATTTAAGGGGCTACATCAACGTATTTCCAGATTAGAAAGATCTCTCTACTCCACCAACAATCATGTTCAAATGCATCTCACTACAATTGAGGCATAGTTAAATGCTATTCAACAAAAGCTCGAGGACATCCTTTAGCTATTCGTGCCAAAAAGGGTGAGAGATAGCATATAGCAAGGGGGAGATAGCAATGTGCACTTTGAAAGGGGAACACTGAAAAGGGGGAGTTATATGCTTAAGAAGAGGCTGATACATATATACACTCACATATACTTTTAAGTAGTCTAATTTTTCTTGCATGTTTATAGTTGTTTATATAAACTCTACTTTTGTGTGGATATGGTTCTAATAGTTTAGTTCAAACTCATGGATGTGTTTGACTGTGATATTATTAATATTTAAAGTCGTTATTCAGTATTTTTTTTGTTTGTACCCATGTTGCTTTTGTAAGCTTTTAGGGTTTGTTTCCATGAGATTTGTAGGCTTTTATGGTTTATACCATGTTTATGCAACCTTTATGTTTTGTTGCCCAGTACTTCTAGCTAAATGTTATGCTTTTAGTCTTCTCACTCTTGTGCCCTAGTAGGATTTTGTTCCTAGATGCATATATCTTATATATAGTGCATTGGTTGAGTGTTGGGCATGCAAGTGATTTGCATTGTGCTTATTGGCTTGTATGCCCGGATGTTATTCCAAGTGTGAATGAGCATTGTGGTTACTATTTTATAGTGATTGCTTGTTTGGTCAAGCCATGGTTTATTTCTCATTTCATTTTGCTTGATCGCATTGTGCTTGCCTCATATGCAATTACAAGTTTTTCTACATACAATGATCATACTATGTTGTTATGTTTCAGGAGATTCTTGTTCATATGATTCAAGAGCTTATCAGATTCTAGAGTTAGGTGTGAGCGAGTTTTGTTCAACTGTTCCCAACTCACATATTAAATCTAGATTTGTTTTAGAGTTTTGTCATGGAATAGCCAAAGGGGGAGATTGTAAGGTTGAATTTTATCAACCATCTTGTTGGCTTTATTCCGTACCAAATTTGCTTGTATTTTAACAATTAGTAACCCTGTATTTAGGTGGGAATCATATAAGGGTAGTGAGTGAGGGAGTGTGAAGAAATGCTCAAGATTATGCAAGGATGTAGAGACTCGCGGCTGGGACTTGCGGCTGACTCGCGACTAGCAAGCCGCCAAAGCTGGCACACGTGTGAAGCATGCAGGGAAACTGAAGAGTCATGCCAACTGTTGCACTACAGGACAAAAGTCCTAGGCTGGCCAGGCCGTTAGCTCGCGGCTTGAACTCGCAACTCAGCCAAGTCGCAGGGCCAAGTCGCCAGACCACCCTATTTGGGAAAAACTTACTTTTCGCATTCTTTCTTAACCTACTATATTTAGATCCTTATACCCACGAAATGTAGAGAGCTTCTAGAGAGAATTTTGAGAGAGAAACCCTAGAGAAAAATAAGATTGATTCATCCACAATCTTCACATAGAGACTCTTCAAATTCCTCTACTCTCTTCCTCTCCATTGTCAAATTCTTGAGAGGTACATTACCAAAGCCTTTTCTCACCATACCCATATCTGTGAGAAGTCCATTTGGTGTTTAGGAAGCAGTTAAGAAGTGTGAGAGACCGCGCCCCCAGCCTGTTTTATAGGATATTGGGCCAAACCCATATGAATGGGTGGAGTCGTGTTGTTGCCTCTCAAAATGGAGGTTCGACTAGTTATATTTCCCCCTCTAGATTAAGGGTTTTACAATGGAATCATCACTTATTTAATTAGTGGAAAAATAAGAAAACCAAAATTGAAAAATTCCTCATTTTATTAATTTTCAATTGAATTTACATTGATCATAGAAAAATTACATAGCTTTGGTCCTAGATACAATCTAAAATAAAGTACATATTTTTGTTTCCTAGTTACAATCTAAAAATCGAAAATTACATGAATAAGCATTTGATCTACTGATCCTTGATCTAAGCTCGGAGGCTATGTTACAAGGTGAGAAGGTGTTAGGCACCCACCTTACCCGGTGAAACCGGTCTTCTAGACTATAGTGGTCAACATTCATATCATATCATTCAATATGCTATCAATCAATTTGCATGTTGAATTTAAAGTGTGTACATGTGATAAACCCTAATTCAATTTATTAAGTATTTTATTTGGATTGACAAATAAGTTCTAGTGAATGTGTGTGGATCGTGATATCATAGATAGATTCAAGGATTTGAAAGAATCATTAAACAAACATGTTTTTCATATTTTTGATGTGGATTTAAGATTAAATCTAGTGATATGCATGAGTATGTGATGGACAATCCAAAAACATGTGAAGAAAACATAAGAACATTCAAACATATTCAAGGGGATTATCATGCTTTAATCTTATATTCTCATCATGGCAACATAAACAAACAGTTAGGGAAGAGGATTATACATTCATGCAAGATCTATATGGTGGAGGAGGGGACTCTTGATGGAAGTCCTAAGGGTGGAGGAAAAGAAGAGCTAGGAGAGGGAGAGTGAGTCTTACTCAATACCTTGAGTATCCGGAAGACCAAGATATGACAAGAGTATTCAACTTCACTAGAACTTAAGAGAAGAGAAGAGAGGGGAGTTTTTTTTGTGTGCTTTGAAATGAAGGAGATGAGGGGTTTATATAGTAGTGGTGGAGGAAATATGAATGGAAGGTCATTTAATGAGAGTTAACAAAGAATCATGAACCTAGATCTCATTTTAGCCTTTAGGGAAATTTGGTGCATTAAATGTGGAGATTGATGAGAGTGAGAAGCAAGCAAAGTTCGGTTTTCCCGTAGCTGCTGTAACAGCCTGTAAAGCCAATTTCGAAAAACCATATATGACTCAATTTTGATCGGAATTATCTCATTCTTGTACTCAAATTGAAGCCCCGGATGTCTAGTTTCTAAGAAAATTAACCTTATTTACAAATTCAAAATATTCTGAGAGATATTGATGAAATAGTGAGCAGATGTCATTTGTTAGAAAATGGTTTCAGCACAATTAACATTAATATGTCCCAAATTAGCTCCCAATTAACATTACATGGCTCCAATCACTCCCATTTTAGACTTAATTGGTTCCAAATTTATCCTAATTAAAAGATAATTGCACAAATTACTCATTGAATAATTAATGTTTAACTATCTAATTAATTAGATGTATGCAACCCTACCATAAAATGTAATTCTAACCAATCAAATTATGACACATCATCGTTCTCAAATTGATTATACTTATAACCAATTGAAATCAATTGTTCATAATCTCATATAGTCGGACTCAATTTGTGATAATGCATCTCAGCCATTAAAACTTAATTTGATGATAACTTTCAATCTGATAGTCTGATTAGGGCTTATGACTAGTCGATTTGATCGTTACAACATCAAGATCATTTTGGTGAAATGAGATTAAGGATCTAATGACCAGAATCAAGATGTATATGCCCAAGGTGAAATTATGCTTTTACCCTCTATGTAAGGTTAAATACGGGTTGCAAAATGGGGTGTCAACAGAATGCCCCTCGTTAGCAGAGCTTGAAAGCGAATGTCAATGTATGAAAGAGATACTTAACTATGCAATTAGTATTTAAAAATGGTGAATGCATGTAGATAAAAATGCAGATGTTCATGTAGTCGATCAAAATGTGGACTGAATCTCAGGGGAGATTGCCTACGTACCTCTTGGTGAGGGGATCAGGTCCAAACGTAGTTCATGCATGCGATTTTTTTTTCTTTTTTCTTTTTTTATTTTTTTTATTTTTGAATGAGTACAAGACATGCTTACCTAAGGTCAAGAATATATGGAGATTCTAGTCATGTGTTTCTGAGGACCAAAGGTTCGGGATCCTGGCTCATGTTTTCAGAGGACCTAGGATTTTTAGATCTTGGCTCATGTTTTCAGAGGACCAAAGGTTCTGGATCCTGGCTCATGTTTTAAGAGGACTTAGGATTTTTGGATCTTGGCTCATGTTTTTCAGAGGACCAAGGGTTTTTTGGGCTTTGGCTCATGTTTTTAGAGGACTTAGGATTTTTGGATCTTGGCTCATGTTTTCAGAGGACCAAGGGTTTTTTGGGCTTTGGCTCATGTTTTCAGAGCACCAAAGGTTCTGGATCCTGGCTCATGTTTTCAGAGGACCTAGGATTTTTGGATCTTGGCTCATGTTTTCAGAGGACCTAGATCCTGGCTCATGTTTTCAGAGGACTTAGGATTTTTGGATCTTGGCTCATGTTTTCAGAGGACCAAGGGTTTTTTGGGCTTTGGCTCATGTTTTCAGAGCACCAAAGGTTTTGGATCCTGGCTCATGTTTTCAGAGGACCTAGGATTTTTGGATCTTGGCTCATGTTTTCAGAGGACCAAGGGTTTTTTGGGCTTTGGCTCATGTTTTCAGAGGACCAAAGGTTTGGGATCTTGGCTCATGTTTTCACAGGACCAAGGGTTTTTGGATCTTGGCTCATGTTTTCAGAGACCTAGGATTTTTGGGCTTTGGTTCATGTTTTCAGAGGACCAAAGGTTCTGGATCCTGGCTCATGTTTTTAGAGGACCTAGGATTTTTGGATCTTGGCTCATGTTTTCAGAGGACCAAGGGTTTTTCGGGCTTTGGCTTTGTCTCATGTTTTCAGAGGATCAAAGGTTCTAGATCCTGGCTCATGTTTTCAGAGGACCTAGGATTATTGGATCTTGGCTCATGTTTTCAAAGGACCAAGGGTTTTTTGGGCTTTGGCTGATCCTAGCTCATGTTTTCAGAGGACCTAGGATTTTTGAGCTTTGGCTCAAGTTTTCAGAGGACCAAAGGTTTGGGATCTTGACTCATGGCGATGTGTGTGGGCCTTTTACCTAGTACCTGCAAAATAAATATTTTCAATTAGTAACGGAGTTATTCATTGAAAAGAAGTTGGCATACCTGGCAAATGCCCTTAGTTTGGGACATATTTCATGATTCGATGAATGTTGAGGGTGGACAATTGACTTGATGTTACACCATTGGAAAAGAGGATCATAGCTTTCTGTTCCTGAAGAAGAATTTAATGAAGATTTTTTTTTTTTTTGAAATATGAAGATTTTTTCATTATCAAAAAGTGAAGAAGATGAAGATGAAGATGGAGTAAAAGTGATGAAGATTTATTCATGATGATTGTTTTTTTTTTTTTTTTTGAAAAACCTATCCTTTGAATGAGAAAATTTTGACTGGAAGTTGATGCGGATTGCTGGGTAAGTCCTTGCTCAATTCTTGCGAAAAGATAATTTCAATTAGCAATGGATTTATTCATTGAAATGAATTGGAAGTACTTACCCAATGCCCCTAGTTTGAGGCATATTCCATGCTTAGATTGAAGCTGAATTCATTTGATGTTGTGACCATTGGGGAACATGAAAGAAGATCATGGTCCGCCATCCTTGGTTCTTGCAAAAAGGCTTTCTTTCTCTAGCTTGTTAGAAACCAGTTATCATGAAAACTTGCATACAATATAAATAGGCCAATGCTCTAAGTTTAAACATGCTTATAGCAAAACAAATGAGCGTAGCCTAACATGCACCCAAACAATTTTGTCACATTGTTTTGACTTTGTTCTCCAAGGTTGTTTGGGTGAATGGGACCGAGTCTCTGCAAGGCTGCCTACGTACCTCTCTCATAGAGGATCAGGTCAAGACGTAGTTCAAGATAACTGGATTTTGAAAAAGAATGATTTTTTTTTTTTTTGGTGGAAATGAGATTTCTCTTTCTTTCTTCTTCTCTTTTTATTTTTTTTTATTTTTTTTTATTTTTATTATTATTTATTTATTTTTTATGAACAAGAGGTGATCCTTTAAACAACCATTTTGGCAAATCAAAGTGTTTAAGAATCAAACAAATCTCTTTGATTAGGAAGGATCATGATCATTAAACTCATGTAATCAAATTTGCTTCATCATTTTGAACATAGTCAGATTAAGTCTCCAAAGACAATCAAGAAATGAAATGTGTTAATATTTATGAATCACATTGTTGGGTGCAAACAAGGAGAGTGCTCCAAGTTTGGAAATTCTTTTGAGTCATTTTGAGGATTTGAGAATTTGAGAAATTTTTTCTCGGACATGTCATCCTGTGGGGTTTGACAATTTTAAGCATTTTTCCTTTTTAATTCAAGAGAAAATATTATTAGAGTTTAAGATGCACCTACAATTAGCAAGACTTCAAGGAGGATTTATTCATGGGTTGTAATGTAGGCCGGGTTTAGGTTATGAAATGAAAGAAATAAAAGGCTCAAAATTCCCTATGATGTTTCCCTTAAGTATGCATTACTCAAAAATCAAGTATTGGAGGAGTTGTCCCATTTCTTCTTTGTCATCTTCTCACTAGTCTTCATTGGTCACTTGTATCAACATTTGTTTTTATGCTCATTCATCTTGAATTATACCTCTAGACTTTCATCTTGTAAAATCCTTTTCTTTTTAGATTACATCTTCAAGTTTCCAATTTGCTAGGATTTTACCCCCCCCCCTTTTTTTCTTCTTTTCTTTGGCCCTAACTTTTGCCTAGACCACCCATTTGGGTTTTCAGCCTAGCGAGTTTTTTTTTTTTTTTGGTCTTTCATCTCTTAATTGAATGAACTTTTGGAGACCTTTTGCCCTCCTTGTATTTCTCAGCTTAATGATTTTTGGTCATTTTGATGCACTCTCTAGACTTCTTTCTTGCCTCAATGCACTTGCACATTTCTGTGCTTGATGAATCTTTTCCTTTTTTGATGAACTTTCTTTTGGATGAACCTTCTACTCTTCTTGGCATGATGAATTTTAGGTTCTTCAAACTTGATGCACATTTTGTTTTCTCTCACATTGATGGAATTTCATTTCTCTTTCCTTGATTGAGTGAAAACTCATTTTACTTTGATGATCTCTTATCTTTAGCTTAATGAATTCTCTACTTGTCTTTCATGTCTTCTAGGAGAGCTTTATCAATTAGCTTCAAAGCTACAAGGTCGATTCCTCCTCAACATGAGATTTAAGGATGCATACTTTGAATTTTTCCCACCCCAAGTTTAGATTTTAGTGGGTTCATGTAAAATCAAGGCTAAATGTTTGAAGGCTCAAATGGGCTAGCAATGGATGATGAACATTATAGGTAATAGGAAATAATTTGGTTTAACCAAAGATGACCTCCTATCCCTAGTAATGCTTGCTTGTAGGCACAGTGATTCAAGCTCTTTTAATAAATTCATCTTAAAAGAAAAAGTATGAATGCTCTATTGGAGACACAAAAGTTTTCAGAAATTTGGAATGAATGCATGAGCTTTTTGAATTTTCTGATGGATAGATTTTCTGTGATTGCCTTGTAAGACCATTTCTTCTTTTATTCAAAGTAATTTTGCAAAAGTGTTTACACGGATCAAATGAAATTAATCCTTTCTCAATACAAGTTGATTGTTCAAGCCTTTAAACATCACAATTTTGAAAAAGTTTTGTCCAAGGGATCCTCATGTACCATTTTGAAAAGAAGACTTCAAAGAATCTTGAAATCTTTGAAAGAAAAAAAAAAGGGCCTTTTTGAAAAAAGTCACTAGGAAGTCCAATGCCCATAGTTCAAGGAATTCTTTTTTTAAATGACTTAAGGGCTCAATGCCCCTAGTCCAAAGACTTTTTTTATTTGAAAAATTTTCTCTTTTTTTGGGAAAGATTTGGAAATCTTGAAATTTTTTTTTTGAATTTTTTTGTTTTTTTGTTTTTATATATATACACAAACAAAGCTCATTAATTGCTACATGAAAAAGTTGAATTCAAAGAAACATAGAAACATGGAATAAACAAACAAACTTTAGGCTTAACCATGATGTTGCAAACCAAATGTGGACTGAGGAAAAGTTGGGCCACTTGCTTCCTCTTGATCCATTTAGGATGCTTGAGGCTTAGTGGGCTTGAACCTTGATTATGATGAAATGGCTTGACCTTACACTTGGAAGGCATGTATCTTGTGAACTTTTGGCCCTTGATGTTAATCATGCGAATACACATTCGATGGGCTCAAGTATTGGACTTAAAATGATTCAAGAAACAATTTTCGATTTCTATTCCAAGTAGAGTTCAATCACAGGCCTTTGGGCTTGAGTTCATTTATAGCATACAAGGTTCAAACAATTATGATGGGCTCAAGCGTTAGACTTGGGCTCATCATGGTTCAAACAACTGCTAAACAAATGCATAATGCAATGCAATTAACATGGACCGACCTAAAGGTAGGTTCTATGGGTCATTACAACATGGGTAGAAGGTAGTTTAAAGATCCCCACAAGCTAGGACGTCGTACCTCCCAACTTGTGACGTCAGGAGCGCCACGTTAGTTCGAACGGTACATATTGTCCTTATGAACCACCACGGTATAACCTTGATGATACTTGTCGCGGTGGGTGGTAGGTTCACCGCTGGGTATGTGAGTCTCAGGAAGACCACAATCCACGGCTAATACTACCGGGCTTCCGGGCTAGCACACAAATAAAATAAATTTCATTCAAGCAAATAATGCATGACATGCAAAATAATGACATATTAGACATATTATATACAAAAAAAGCAATAAACAAACAATGACATGGTTGGCCACCATAATCTAATTGAAGCTTAGCCCTCAATGTCTCCAGTGGAGTCGCCATTGTGAGAAACCGCGCCCTCGGCCCATTTTATAGGATGTTGGGCCCAACCCACGTGAATGAGTGGAGTTGTGTTGTTGCCTCTCAAAATGGAGGTTCGATTAGTTATATTTTCCCCTCTAGATTAAGGGTTTTACAATAGAGTCACCACTTATTTAATTATTGGAAAAATAAGAAAACCAAAATTGAAAAATTTCTCATTTTATTAATTTTCAATTGAAGTTACATTGATCATAGGAAAATCGAGGATGTTGTCCAAAACCAAAACATTGTGCCATGTGATTTAACAATTTTCTCCAAAATAGACAAAAAAATCATCCAGCTATACTCAAGGTACTCTTTTATAGTGTAGGGCGTAGGTAGTTAGGCTTTCGTCCAGTGCGTGCATGCATATAGCATTAGGAGAAATTATAATATCCTCATAGGCCATGTAATTTGTACACTGTTCCATCAAAAGATATTTTCCTGTTTTAAAATAATGGGTTAGAAAAAAATTTTAAACAGAAATCAACTACTGACTTGGAAATTTAAATAGGTGTGAGTTTTTTAGTGGAATGATGGACAAGTAACATGGTTCACCATGAGGATTGTATAATTTCTCCAGCATTAGGTAGTATTTCGGATCAATATGCTATCATTTTAGGACACACGTCCTCTTTAGTGTAAAAAACGGAAAATGCTAGAAATACTAATGTTTTTACAAATTGTTGATATAGTGAGTAGTTATTAATAATTGAAAAAAGTGATATTAGTGATGGGTTTATATGAAAACCAGTAAAAATTAGTCATAACAACAATTTGTAAAAATATTGTAAAATAGTTTGTGGTTGTAGCATTACTTATAAAATAATATGAAAAATGTTAAAATCACTAACTATTTTACAATATTTTTTATCGAGTGTTGATGTAGTGTGTGATTATTCTTATTTTTATTTTTTTGATAGATGTAGAGTGGTTATTTTTAGTTAGTGTTACATAAATTTGTTTTATTGATATTTAGATATAAAACACCACTTAAATTTATCATCTTAGGCAACTCCATTGAGCTAGCCCTAAGATTTATATACACACTATAGAAGTGTAGTCATGTAGACTTTAGGAGTGTGGTTTGCAATTTATCCTAAGAGTTTTAATGACATTTTCCAAAATTTAATGATAATAAATGGTTTAAAAAAAAGAAAAAAAGAAAAAAGAGTTAATCTACTATTTTTCTTAAATCCAAAAGGGTTGATGAAATATTTGAAACTCTCGAAAATAAAAACTCAACTCAATTGAAAACCATAAGCACCTTGGGGAAAAAATGTTGGCTTTAAATTTTGTAAATCAATATTACATATGGTAGATTGTCAATATTAGTCACCTAATCTTTTACGAGTTCAAATTTTCTGTCCCGCTTTTCTTGCTCCATTTTATACTCCACTAATAAAAACTTGCCACGTGTTCACCTAATTAATTAAATATTACTATTAATTAATAACGGCAGTATTAATAAGTCAATAATGATAGTATTTAATTAATTAGGTGAACACGTGGCAAGTTTTTATTGGTGAAGTATAGAGTGGAGCAGGAAAAGTGAGACAGAAGATTTGGACTCATCTTTTACATGGCCACACACTAGACAATTTCTATCTCTTTCTTAACACCATCAAAAGTTATAATAATGCATCATTGTATCTAATTAAGATAAAGTAAACATCTTTTATTTAAAAATAATAAATTTTTATTTCTTTTTATTAAACCTTTGAATCAAGATATTTGATTCCCTATATAAAATTAAATTTAGTTTGCATAGTTTATTTATTTATTTATTTTTATTTGAGAAACACACACACACACATATATATATAGGGGAAGGGAGATGAGATAAGAGAATACATTCACACGCCAACACCAAAACTACATGCAACAGTTAATGTCGCGGAGCAAGTGATAAACCCCTTCTCAATATCAAATTAAACTTTGTTTAGTTAGTGTTACATAAATTTATTTTATTGATATTTAAATATAAAACACCACTTAAATTTATCATCTTAGGCCCTAACTCTATCGAGCTAGCCCTAAGACGTGTATACACACTATGTATATGTATATATGCCCTAAAACAAAAATCCATGGTTAACACTGAATGAAAGTGCACAAACTCAAATTGAATTCAAATTTACGTTAAGAATCACTAGTAAAATGGTAATGAAGCCAACCATCTAAAAGGCTTATTTTGGTTTTGTTATTGTAGGTTATATGGAAGAACAAGAAAGGTCTTTTAGATGGGTTGTCAGATTTGGTCTATCTATCCAGAGAGAAGAGAGGCCAAATCATTCACATCATTATAAGGCGGGTGCTGTGAACGTTTTAGTAAGATGTTTCTTATGCCAAAGAAATTTCAAAAAGTCTTATATGATTTTTATAAAACCTAATAGCTTTGATATTTATTTAATTTGCATTTTATTGTTTTTATATTGTGATTAGACCAGAGTAGACTGCGATATGTATGCCAATAATCCAAAGATTGTTCTTTATGCAATGTGCCTCCTACTTGGCTCGAATAGTGAAAAAGAAATAGCATTTGTTCAGTTCTCACAGGCTTTCTATGATGGATTAAAGGACGATCCTTATGGCAATCAATTGGTGGTTATGCGTGAAGTGAGTCAAATTTTCAAATCTTCACAAACAAGAGTCTTTTTCCTTCTCTCCTAACTACAAACAATGTAATTTGTACCATATATAGATTATAGCGTGCTATATATGCACTAACGAAAAGTACTCACTAATGGTTTGGTTTGGTATAGCTAGAATATGGCATGCGGATTTTCTGGACTGCAAGGATTCTTCTATGGGGGAACAGGATGTTTTCATAGAAGAAAAGTTATATATGGCTTACAGCTAGATAATATAGATTCAGTAAATGGTAAGAAAATAAATTTAAATTTTCATTTACCATTCCTCTACAAACAAAATAAATAGAAAATTTATTTTTAATAGTTTTATGTGAATTAATTTTATTGGTAACACTAGAAATGATAAGCATAAGGTTAGTTATGTAATTTTTTATTCTTTTTTTTTTTTGTTTTTAAATTTTTTATAGCATCATCAACTGTATATATATTTTAATACATTGGGTTTGGCAGAGGAAATACTAAAAAGAGTTGGGAGTTCAAAGGAGTTGATGAAATCAGTTGCTCATGGTTTGAAGGGAAAGACAAATTCACCAGATCATCTTTCAAACTCATCAATTGACACAGCATACCAAGTTGCCGGTTGTGGGTATGAGCATGGTACTAGCTGGGTAGACGGGTTAGAGAATAAAATTAATGGTACTAACTACTAACTATGCGTTTACAAAAAAAAAAAAAAAAAATACTAACTATGCATTATTATATATTTACATTTTTATTTTATTTTATTTTTATATAAGACATAATATAGAAACCATTGATATTCATATCTAAAATTTCCCTCATTTTTAAATTCTAGTTATCACTATTAGAAACACCTGGAATTGGTAGTCATTATATTTGTAGGGTCACAATTTGGAGCCCAAGCCCAAATTGTATAGAGTCTTGGTCCAATGAACCCAATACAATGAATTTGTAGAAAATGGGTCAAAAAACTAGGTACTAGTGAATTAGACAACGGCTAGTATTGGACTAAATGACAATCAAACTCAAATAATAAATGTTGATATCAATGGACTTTCAGTCCGAGGAGGCCACAGGTATTGTATATTGATCACAGTTAGATACTAAGATAGTTTAGATTGTTACAGTGTACTCTCTCTATTTTCCGATCCCTATCTCATGGGGATCTCTCACATTGTATAGCATTCTTTGAGCCATCTTGATCCCACACTTGTTAATCATTCGAATTCTTACTTGAGTGTCCATCCCGTCAGACACCCCTTTTAGCCTTCTGTGAGTTGTGGTAGCCAAGGCAACACTGTTCAAAGATTCTTTCCACATAAATGCGATCAGAAAAGTAGCTGCACTGCATTTAATGCGGTGGTAGTAACTTTTCCTTAGATATTTTGTGTTTCTTTATTCCCCATATGTTTATATGGCACACTCCCATCACTAGGGCCTTTCAGAGGGGCCCTCTAATTTCTAGAGTTACGTATTTGCGCTACATCGATTGCATTCGTGGAGGTATTCCTTGGATCATCTTTCATGTATTTCCTGTTTATGGGACTTTAACTATGAGTCTCTTTTACAACCATTTACCTCTTCTCGGACTTGTAGTTTAGTGTCATTGCCTATTATTATTTTATATAAACAGATTTAGAGTCGAATCCTCCACTCTCATTGTTGTAAACATTCAATTTTTTATTTTTTTGAAATCTAGTTTGACGTGATATTATTCATACTTTTGTTACTTTTTTCTTTTGGTTGGGCCACTCTCATCATTATTATAATTTTTTCTAGCTGGGTTGGTTATATGGATCCACATCAGAGGATATTCTCACTGGGCTAAAGATTCATAGTAAAGGTTGGAACTCAGCTTTACTAAGCCCCAACCCACAGGCCTTTTTAGGGTGTGCACCTTCTGGTGGGCCTGCTGCAATGACCCAACAGAAGAGGTGGGCTACCGGTCTGCTTGAAGTTCTCTTAAGCAAAGACTGTCCCATATTGGCCACCCTTTTTGCAAAGCTCCATTGGAGGCAATGCTTGGCCTATCTATGGATCTTCATGTGGGGCCTACGCTCTATCCCAGAGTTATGCTATGCTTTTCTGCCCGCGTATTGTATCATCACAAACTCCCATTTCTTGCCCAAGGTACTTCCCATGCATTTTATTCTTTTTATGTACATTTGAGTAGTTTAATATCATGTTCCTCAAAAAAAAAAAAATAAATAAATAAATAAAGTGGTTTAATATCTTCTTTTTTTTTTTTTTTTTTTGCTAAACAAGTTGTTTAATATCTTATATCATGCATAATGATCATGTTCATCATATAGTAATAGAATACATGTGGAATAAGTCCAAATTTGACAAATCATATTGATGCTGTGACAATGAAAATATAAATCACTCATTTTAATGTCATAAATAGAGGTCAATCAACTTGATACAGCTATTTACATTATTGGAAGCTAAAACTGTGTTCATGCAGGTCCAAGAGCAAGCCTTTTATATAGCAATAGTTGTTTTTGTCATCTACCACCTTTACACTCTATCCGAGTACCTAAGAGCTGGCCTCTAAGTCCGAGCTTGGTGGAACAACCAGAGAATGGCAAGAATAACCACAATGACTGCATGGTTGTTTGGATTTCTAAGTGTCATTCTCAAACTCTTAAGAATATCCGAGACAGTCTTTGAAGTTACAAAGAAAGACAAATCCACTTCTAGTAATGGCGCTCATGATGTAGATGCTGGTAGGTAGGTTCACCTTTGACGAGTCCCCAATTTTTGTGCTAGGCACAACCATTTTAATGGTGCACTTGACCATGCTCGTTGTGAGCTTGTTAAATCTGCAACCGCCAGCTCATGATGGGCTTGGTTCAGGGCTAGGTGAGGTCTTGTGTAGTGTGTGGTTGGTGCTATGCTTTTGGCCATTTTTCAAAGGACTATTCGGGAAAGGAAAGCATGGAATTCCCTTATCCACTATGTAAGATTGAATTTTATCAACCATTTTGTTGGCTTTATTCCGTGACAAATTTGCTTGTATTTTAGAAATTAGTAACCCTGTATTTTGGTGGGAATCATGTAAGGGTAGTAAGTGAGAGAATGTGAAGAAATGTTCAAGATTGTGCAAGGATGCAGAGACTCGCAATTGGGACTCACGACTGGCAAGCCGCCAAAGCTGGCACACATGTGAAGTATGCAAGGGAGGTGAAGAGTCATGCCAGTTGTTGCACTACAGGACAAAAGTCCTAGGCTGGCCAGGTCGTTAGCTCGTGACTTGAACTCGCGACTCAGTCTAGTCGCGAAGCCAAGTCGCCAGACCACCCTGTTTGGAAAAAGCTGACTCTTCGCATTCCTTTCTCAACCCACTATATATAGACCCTTATACCCACGAAATGTGGAGAGCTTCCAGAGAGAATTTTGAGAGAGAAACCCTAGAGAAAAACAAGATTGATTCATCCACAATCTTCACATAGAGACTCTTCAAATTCCTCTACTCTCTTCCTCTCCATTGTCACATCCTTGAGAGGTACATTACCAAAACATTTTCTTACCATACCCATATCTGTGAGAAGGCCATTTGGTGTTTGGGAAGCAATTAAGAAGGGACCAATTTCATATTGATTAATGCTATGGTCAAGTAACGGAATTCAGTAAGCTGAAGAAGAAATAGGTTCGACGTAACCTCGTCGGAGTAGGAGCTTGGAGGGTTTAGGTACATTGGGTAGATTAGGCTTGGAGGGTCTTCTGCTGTTCTTATATCCCAACTACATTCTTTAGTGGATTATTTATCGCTTGGAAGGCGGCGAAAAAGTTTTACGCTGAAGGCTTCCGTTTCCTCTTCGATAACACATTGTTGTGTTGTCCTTGTATTTGCATCTCTCTTCCCTTAATCTTTACCATTTAATTTCTACTATGGATGTGATTTTACTTGGTTTAGATTGTTCATCAATTCTGTATTTAGCTTATGTTCATAGTCCGCACATTAATTGTTTGATATTAAGCTTGAATTGGTAATTTGTTAATTGGGGGTCTAAATGTTCATAGTGTTTTATACACTTATTGAACTTTCAATTGGTATTAGAGCAGGTTCACTTATATTGGTTTTATTACCTTAGTGTGATCCTTAACCCCATATTGAGATGGACCGATCTCAATCTTTAAATGCTCCACCATATTTTAATGGTAGCAACTATGCCTTTTGGAAGGTGAGGATGAGAGCATTTTTGTGTTTTATAGATGAGGCTGTTTGAGATGCTGTTAAAATAGGTTGGACAAAGCCAGAAGCAGCCAAATCCACATAGGATAAGGCAGCCCTCGCGGTGTCAATGCTAATAGCAAAGCACTTAACGCAATTTTTTTGTGGTGTGTCTTCAGATGAGTTCCATTGGATTTCACATATCACCGTTGCCAAGGAAGCATGGTAGATTTTGGAGAACACTTGTGAAGGTACAAAGAAAATTAAGGATACAAAGCTACAGATGCTGACTACCAAGTTTGAGGAGCTCAGGATGAGCGAGGATGAGTCCTTTGACTCTTTCTATAGTAAGCTAAATGAAGTGGTCATCAGCAAGTTTAACTTGGGAGAGAAAATAGAGGACTCGAAAGTTGTACGAAAAATTCTTCGTTCATTGCCAGAGAGCTTCTGTGCAAAGGTGACTGCAATTGAGGAAAGAATGGACCTTGATGAAATCAAAGTCCAAGAGCTGATTGGTTCTCTTCAAACGTATGAGCTTTCATTACCAAATCAAAAAAAGAGCAAACCACTGGCTCTGAAGACGATAAATGAAAGGGTAGAAGCTCATGGTTCATCAAATGAGGATGTAGTCGAAAAGGATGTTGCCTACCTTGCAAAGAATTTTCGCAAATTTCTAAAGTTCAAGAACAGTGAGAAATTTGGTGATAAAGGGAAATTCATGAGTGCTAGAAAGGAGAAGAAGGACTTCAAAATGAGAGAAGGGAAGGAGTCCCAATCTATTCAAGGAGTCACTTGTTTTGAGTGTAATGGACAGGGCCATCTCAAAAAGGAATGTCCTAATTACCTGAGATCGAAGGGCAAGGCGTAGGCCAGTACTCTTAGTGACACAGATTCCTCCACCTCTGATTTGGAGGAAAGTTGTGATGAAGAAGGGAATTTCTCAGCATTTATGACTGTTGCTCATGTTGAGTCTTCAGAGGACTTGAATTTGCTTGTGGAAGAACTTAGGGAGCATAGTGATGAGGAATCCATGGGAATTGTAGAAGAATCAGATGTTGAAGAAGATGGAGAAAGCTAAGGAGGACTATAGAAGTTTTCTAGTGAGATATAAGGAGGCCAAGTGTGAGATAGAGACGCTAAATGGCGAGCTAACAGAAGCTTACACTGAGGTAAAATTCCTTGAGCTTGAGGTGGTTCAAGCAAATGCCAAGGTAGAACGAGTCTTCACAAAGAAGCTTGATGATGTCCTTTCCCCTCAAAAGACCTTCTCCGACAAAACCGGATTATAGTACACTAGAGAAAGTAGTTCAACTGAGAACATCTCCAAAGAAGTGAAGTTTGTGAAGGCCAAAGAGTCGGTTGTAATTGCCCTTACTATTGTAAAGGCAAATGTTGAGAAGAAGAAGAATGTGACTGACCAGCGAGTGTTGAACAAGCCCCGTAATCAATCGGTGGTCAGGTCTGAAGCCAGAACAAAATCTCTTTCACAATCACAAAGAGGTCCTAGAGCAAACCATGTGTGTCATCACTGCGGACTTCAAGGGCACATCTGACCCAATTGTCATAAGTTGAGAGCATTGAGAAGTGCAAGTGATCAAAGGTCAAGAAGGCCAAGAAATGACAAGAGGACTTGGGCTGTTGAGCCGTCAAGAGATCGAAATGGTGATCTCGGAATGATGGACGTGATGAAGATGATTGGTGCATTCACCAACCGCTTGGAAAGCTTCACTAGAAGGTTTGAAAGTCTTCACTAGAAGGTTTGAAAGTCCTAACTCTCATACCCAATCCTATAAGGATATCACCCCAAATGCACGTGATGTGTGGGTGATGAAGGGTACTCATGCATAAGCATTACAACATGTCCATTCATTAATACTTCCTATGTTGTGTGACTGTTAATCTGTTTATTGATTATGTGAATTGAAAATTGTTTGTTTGTTTTTGCTTTCATTCATTTAAAATGTTTTTACATTGTTGCTTTTGATCAATCTTTTCCTTCTTGTGTGTCAAAAATCCAAAAACCACGTAAAAAGTAGAAAATTGAAAATGATTGATCGACATTGTTGAGTTTTGTCTCAAAATATGTTTTACCTTGTACCTTTGTGCAAATGGTTTTGTGCATCTACGAGCATAGCTTGTTCTCTATGCACTCATATCATTGTGGGAGAAATCTTGAAATCTATGTGACTATTGTAAATAGATCTTCAATCTTGTCATGAATGATTAGTGAATGGTTTTGTTGATCTTGAGACATGCATAGACTTGTGTCTATATATCTTCCCACTCTTTATTTTATTGTTTTTGCTAAAAGAGCTCACCAAATGTAAATCTCCAAATGAAAAGAGATATTGAGCTGCAAAAGCCTGTCGCACATACTAGAATTTGATTAGGAAAAAGGGAAAGGGACCAAAAATTAAAATTATATGATGCCCAAAAAGCCAAAGGCTAACTCATCAAAGTGAAATATCCAAAATTTCAGGCATTAATCTCACAATGAGATGTGTTGATTCAAAAAGATCAAATGATATCTCAAACATGGAGCCAAATGTAAACTTTCAAAGATATTATACTTAAGTCTATGTGGGAAGTCATATATGCATATTTCTATAATTGAGATGGGTCACATTATCTAGTGCTAGTTGTGTATGTCTTGATTGAATTGATCATTGAAGCTTCACATTAAACTAAGGACTATCTCATTTTTTATATCCACACACAACACACATGTCTACGTTCAATGAATGCCATATTCATTCGTGTGATTGTACTTGTTTAAATGTGCTTTCACATGCTCAATCTTTGTTGATCATTCACAAAATTTTTTTTGAGTGTTTTAGTTGTTTTTGGAAAGTATTTTATTTTTACAAAAGTTGTCAAAAATTCAAAAACCGTGTTGCCCTATTATGGTGACTCAGTCACGGGTAGAATCAGTCGTATGCTCCAGTTGCGAGTCAATACAGAGATTTTTCGCAACTCACTGGCGACTCATTGGCGGGTAAATGCTTCAATCGCAAAAAAGACTTACAATATTTTTCAAAAATATGGTTTTTCATGCTTTTCGCGGCTCAGGTTGGCGACTTGTTCGCGGGTGGAAAGTCCAGTCGTGAGGGGTACACAGAGATTTTCGTGGCTCAGTTCGTGACTCTCTCACGTTGGAACTTCCAGTCATGAAAAACACTTAGAAACTTTTTCAAAAGTTTTCCTTTCAAGTGTTCTGGCAGGTGGCCCTGGCAACTTGCACGCGACTTAATTTAGTCGCGAAAATCGCGTGTTTTGCGCAAAATTGGTCAGTTTTTAAACCTTTTCAGTTTTCTCTCGAACATTTCTGACTGTTCATCTTCTTCCTTACCTGAAACACTCTCAAACTCACCGTGTCACTCTCAAACAAACCTCTATTTTTTCTTCATTTCAACCTCAAATCTTCAAGAAAAAGGTATGGGTTTTCTTTCTCTCACTTCATATTTCGTGTTTCGAGCTTTGTTTTCTTGGATTTGTGAGTCGTTATTGAGTTTTGTGATATCTGTGGTTTCGGTTATGGGCTGGGTTCATGTTTGATGAGTTTGGGTGTTTGGGCTTGGTTGATCTTGCTTCTAGGATGCTAAATACGGTTGCCTTCATGTTTAATTTCACTATTAGAGTTTGTAAACTGATCTATGCTGGTTGGCAAATCTCATACCCATGTTTATTGGTCTCAATGTAATATGATATTTGTTTTGTTTTGTTTTTTTTTTTTTTTTTTTTTTTTTTTTTTTTTTTTTTGTGATATACTCTGTTTGTGAGTATTTTTGGTTCAATATGGTTGAGTTCTGATTGTTGGGTTACAATGTTTTGACTTTTAGTTGCTATAGTTTCTTGATATCATGTTTGCTGCTTATGCCTTGTGGTTAATGTTTGTGTTGGTTTGATCATATCATAATCATTAAGATATGTCTCATAGACATGTATTTTTTTGGATAAATGTGGTATACACTGCTTCAATACAGCTGAGTATTGGTTGTTGACGTTTGTGCTTGGGAATGTGCCTTAGAGTGTTTGTGTTTGAGTTGTTTTGTTGATAAGTTGTTCTATACCTTTCTGATTTGAGCTTTCTCATTCAACTTCTGACTCTGAACTGTGTCTAGACTAAGTGTTTTGGTGCAATATTTTTTTGTCACTAACCTGTTATTAATGGTTGTGTTCATCTATTATGCTCTGTTATTGTGGCCTTTTCTGCTTGTTTACAGATGGCCCTATCGCCTACAAAGAAGAAGACTCCTACTAAGAAAGCTGACAAAAGGGTGAAAATGGACCATAACCTATTTAGGTCGGTTCAACACTTTGAGAGATATAGAAATTCTTTCTTGAAGGGAACCATCATTCAAGAAAGGTTTGTTGACTTAGGGGATTTGAAGAACACCTTCATTCTAGGTTGTTTTGAAGCCAAAGGATGGGATAAATTGTTGAGTGATCTACCTACTGTTTGTAAGCCCTTAATCAGAGAATTCTATGCAAATGCTGTGATAAGGGAGGATGAGTTGAGCTATTTGGTTAGAAGAAAGGAATTCACTATAGATGCCCATGACATAGATGAGGTGCTAGGGCTTGAAGGCTCAGAGGACTTTGACTTCACTAACTACAAGGACAGGATGTTATCTATAGAAACTATCCAAACTCGCATTGGTGGACAAAGAGAGGGGAGATGCCTCAACACTATAGCATTTCCAACTAACATGAGGTGCCTAACCACCATCGTGATGTTCAACTTGTACCCAATGAGGAAGCTAACTACAATCAACAATGCCAGAGCTATCTTCCTCATGGAACTCAAGGAGAAAACCTTTATTGACATTAGCTCTCACATCTTTGACACTATTGTGGATGAGACTAAAACCACCTCTAGGCCCAAGCTGATCTTTCCTAGCCTTCTTATGAGGTTTTTTAGAGCAAAAAGTTATGAAATCCCTCAAGATATCAGCCCTATGCCTACACCTTCAGCCATCAACAAGCTAACCATCATTAGGATACAAGTTCGTCTTCCAGATGATGAAGAGGAAGGTGACCAAGGTGAAGGTGACCAAATGGAGACTGAGACAGTGACTACAGGACAAACTTCAACACCTAGAAGCTGAGGCAAGAGGAGTAAAGCTTCAACCTCATCAGAGGTACCTCCTGATGCATTCTAGATCATCCTGGAGAGGATTGATGGACTCAGAGAGGTCTAGAATGAGCATACTGATAGGATGATAGCAATTCAGGATTAGCTCAACATACTTTCAGCCAAGGTTGACAGCATCAACACCCACTAGTGACCCTTTGGCCATTCCGGTAAAAAAGGGGGAGAATTTTTGAGGGGCAAATTTTGAGGGGGAGCATGTCATAAACAGTATTTTTCAGTTTTACTTTATGTTTCTTATGGTATTATGGTTTATGGGTTTGCTATGTTAAAACACTTTGGTTAATATTTTTTTTGGGTTTAAAACTCATGGTTTTGTTTTACTGTTAAAACACTTATGATACTTTGGTTTGTTAATATTAGCATATACTATTTCAACATTTTATGGAACTTGTTTATGGTACATTGTGTACCCATGTTGCTTTTGTAAGTTTTTAGGGTTTGTTTCCATGTGTTTTGTAGGTTTTTATGGTTTGTACAATGCTTATGCAACCTTTTTGTTTTGTTGCCTAGTACTTCTAGCTAAATGTTATGCATTTTCTTTTAGTACTCTCACTCTTATGCCGTAGGATCTTGTTCTTAGATGCATATACTTTATGTATTGTGCATTGGTTGAGTATTGGACATGCAAGTAATTTGCATTGAGCTTGTTAGCTTGCATGTCTGGATGTTCATTCCAAGTGTGAATGAGCATTGTGGTCACTATTTATATAGTGATTGCTTGTTTGGTCAGGCCATGGTTTACTACTTTATTCCATTTTGCTTGCTCGCATTGTGCTTGCCTCATATGCATTGCACGTTTTTCTACATACAATGATCATATTGTGTTGTTGTGTTTCAAGAGATTCTTGTTCATATGGTTCAAGAGCTTATCAGATTTTAGAGTTAGGTGTGAGTGAGTTTTGCTCAACTGTTCCCAACTCACATTTTAAGTCTAGAGTTTGTTTTAGAGTTTTGTCACGGAATAGCCAAAGGGGGAGATTGTAAGGTTGAATTTTATCAACCATCTTGTTGGCTTTATTCCGTGCCAAATTTGCTTGTATTTTAGCAAAGAGTAACCCTGTATTTAGGTGGGAATCATGTAAAGGTAGTGAGTGAGAGAGTGTGAAGAAATGCTCAAGATTGTGCAAGGATGCAAAGACTCGCGGCTGGGACTCGCTGCTGACTCGCGACTCGCAAGCTGCCAAAGCTGGCACATGTGTGAAGCATGCAGGAGAGCTGAAGAGTCATGCCAGCTGTTGCACTACAGGACAAAAGTCCCAAGTTGGCCAGGTTGTTAGCTCGCAACTTGAACTCACAACTCAGTGCAGTCACAAGGCCAAGCCACCAGACCACCTTGTTTGGGAAAAACTGACTCTTCGCATTCCTTTCTTACGCCACTATATATAGACCCTTATACCCACGAAATATGGAGAGCTTCTAAAGAGAATTTTGAGAGAGAAACCCTAGAGAAAAACAAGATTGATTCATCCACAATCTTCACATAGAGACTCTTCAAATTCCTCTACTCTCTTCCTCTCCATTGTCACATCCTTGAGAGGTACATTACCAAAACCTTTTCTCACCATACCCATATCTGTGAGAAGGTCATTTGGTGTTCAGGAAGCAGTTAAGAAAGGACCAATTTCATATTGGTTGATGCTATGGTCAAGTAGTGGAATTCGGTAAGCTAAAGAAGAAAGAGGTTCGGCGTAACCTCGTTGAACTAGGAGTTTGGAGGGCTTAGGTACATTGGGTAGATTAGGCTTGGAGGGTCTTCTGCTATTCATGTATCCCAACTACATTCTTTAGTGGATTATGTAACGTTAAATTTTATCAACTATCTTGTTGGTTTTATTCCATACCAAATTTGCTTGTATTTTAGCAATTAGTAACCCTGTATTTAGATGAGAATCATGTAAGGGTAGTGAGTGAGAGAGTGTGAAGAAATGCTCAAGATTGTGCAAAGATGCAGAGACTTGTGGCTAGGACTCGCGACTGGTAAGCCGCCAAAGCTGGCACACGTGTGAAGCATGTAGGGGAGTTGAAGAGTCATGCCAGCTGTTGCACTACAGGACAAAAATCTCAGGCTGGCCAGGCCGTTAGATCGCAACTTGAACTCGCGACTCAGTCCAGTTGCGAGGCCAAGTTGCTAGACCAACCTGTTTAGGAAAAACTAACACTTCGCATTCCTTTCTTACCTCACTATATATAGACCCTTATACCCACAAAATATGAGAGCTTCTAGAGAGAATTTTGAGAGAGAAACCTAAGAGAAAAAAAAAAAAGATTGATTCATCCACAATCTTCACATAGAGACTCTTCAAATTCCTCTACTCCCTTCATTTCCTTGTAACATCCTTGAGAGGTACATTACCAAAACCTTTTCTCACCATACCCATATTTGTGAGAAAGCTGTTTGGTGCTTTGGAAAGCAATTAAGATGGGACCAATTTCATATTGGTTTATGCTATGGTCAAGTAGCGGAATTCGGTAAGCTAAAGAAGAAATAAGAGCTTGGAGGACTTAGGTACATTGGATAGATTTGGTTTGGAGGGTCTTCCGCTGTTCATGTATCCCAACTACATTCTTTAGTGGATTATTTACTGCTTGGAGGGTGGCGGAAAGGTTTTACGCCGAGGGCTTTGGTTTCCTCTTTAATAACACATCGTTGTGTTGTCCTTGTGTTTGCATCTCTCTTCCCTTAATCTTTGCCATTGAATTTCTGTTATGGATGTGATTTTATTTGGTTTAGATTGTTTATCAATTTTGTATTAAGCTTATGTTCATATTCCGCACATTAATTGTTTGATATTAAGCTTGAATTGGTAATTTGTTAATTGCGGGTCTAAATGTTCATAGTATTTTATACACTAATTGAACATTCAATTGGTATCAGAGTAGGTTCACTTATATTGGTTTCATTACCTTAGTGTGATCCTTGACCCCAAATTGAGATGGACCGGTCTCAATCTTTAAATGCTCCACCATATTTTGATGGTAGCAACTATGCCTTTTGGAAGGTGAGGATGAGAGCATTTCTGTGTTCTATAGATGAAGTTGTTCGAGATGCTGTTGAAATAGGTTGGCCAAAGTCGGAGGCAGCCAAATCCATTTGGGATAAGGCAGCCCTCGCGACGTCAAATGCTAATAGTAAAGCACTTAACGTAATTTTTTGTGGTGTGTCCCCAGATGAGTTCCATCGGATTTCTCATATCACCGTTGCCCAGGAAGCATCGCAGATTTTGGAGACCACTTATGAGGGTACAAAGAAAGTTAAGGACACAAAGAAAGTTAAGGACACAAAGTTACAAATGCTGACAACCCGGTTTGAGGAGCTCAGGATGAGCAAGGATGATTCCTTTGACTTTTTCTATAGTAAGCTAAATGAAGTGGTCATCGGCAAGTTTAACTTGGCAAAGAAAACGGAGGACTCGAAAGTTGTAAGAAAAATTCTTCGTTCATTACTGGAGAGCTTCCGTGCAAAGGTGACTACAATTGAGGAGAGCAAAGACCTTGATGAAATCAAAGCCCAAGAGCCGATTGGTTCTCTCCAAACGTATGAGCTTTCATTACCAAATCAAAGAAAGAGCAAATCACTGGCTCTTAAGACAATAAATGAAAGGGTAGAAGGTCATGGTTCATCGGATGAGGATGTAGTGGAAAAGGATGTTGCCTAGCTCGCAAAGAATTTTCGCAAATTTCTAAAGTTCAAGAACAGTGAGAAATTTGGTGATAAAGGGAAATTCATGAGTTCCGGAAAGGGGAAGAAGGACTTCAAAAAGAAAGAAATGAAGGAGTCCCAATCTACTTAAGGAGTCACTTGTTTTGAGTGTAATGGACAGGGCCATTTCAAAAAGGAATGTCCTAATTACCTGAGATTGAAGGGCAAGGTGTATGCCACCACTCTCAGTGACTCAAATTCCTCCACCTCTGATTCGGAAGAAAGCTGTGATGAAGAAGGGAATTTCTCAACATTCATAACTGTTGCTTATGTTGAGTCTTCAGAGGACTTGAATTTGTTTGTGGAAGAACTTGGGGAGCATAGTGATGAGGAATTCATGGGAATTGTAGAAGAATCAGATGCTAAAGAAGATGAAGATACAGCTGGTCTTAAAGAGAACTACAATTATGTACTTGAGAAGTTAGAAGAATATACAAGGGTGGCCAAGGCAGCTGTGAAAAAGATGAAGAAAGCTGAGGAGGACTATAGAAGTCTTCTAGTGAGATATAAGGAGGCCAAGTGTGAGATAGAGACGCTAAATGGCGAGCTAACTGAAGCTTACACCAAGGTGAAATTCCTTGAGCTTGAGGTGGTTCAAGCAAATGCCAAGGTAGAGCGAGTCTCCACAAAGAAGCTTGATGATGTCCTTTCCTCTCAAAAGACTTTCTCTAACAAAACCAGATTAGGATACACCGGAGAAGGTAGTTCAGCTGTGAACATCTCCAAAGAAGTGAAGTTTGCGAAGGCCAAACAGCCGGTTGTAGTTGCCGCTACTGTTTAAAAGGAAAATGTTGAGAAGAAGAAGAATGTGACTGACCAGCGGGTGTTGAACAAGCCCCGTAATCAATCTGTGGTCAGGTTTGAAGCCAGAGCAAAATCTCTTCCACGATTGCAAAGAGGTCCTAGAACAAACCATGTACGTCATCACTGCGGACTTTAAGGGCACACCCAACCCAATTGTCATAAGCTGAGAGCATTGAGGAATGCAAGTGATCAAAGGTCAAGTAGGTCAAGAAATGACAAGAGGACTTGGGCTATTGAGCCATCAAGATATCGAAATGGTGATCTCGGAATGATGGACGTGATGAAAGATTGGTGCATTCACCAACTGCTTGGAAAGCTTCATTAGAAGGTTTGAAAGTCCTAACTCTCGTACCCAATCCCATAAAGATATCACCCAAACACATGTGACGTGTGGGTGATGAAGGGTACTCATGCATAAGCATTACAACATGTCCATGCATTAATACTTCTTATGTTGTGTGACTGTTGGTTTGTTTATTGATTATGAGAATTGAAAATTGTTTGTTTGTCTTTGTTTTCTTTCATTTAAAATGTTTTTACATTGTTTCTTTTGATTAATCTTTTCCTTCTTGTGTATCAAAAATCCAAAAACCACATAAAAAGTAGAAAATCTCAAAAGTTTGATCGACATTGTTGAGTTTTGTCTCACAATATGTTTTACCTTATACCTTTGTGCAAATGGCTTTGTCAATCTACGAGCATAGCTTGTTCCCTATGCACTCATATTATTGTGGGAGAAATCTTGAAATCTATGTGACTGTTGTAAATAGATTTTCAATCTTGCCAAGAATGATTAGTGAATGGTTTTGTTGATCTTGAGACATGCATAGACTTGTGTCTATATATCTTCCCACTCTTTATTTTATTGTTTTTACTAAAAGAGCACACCAAATGTAAATCTCCCAATGAAACGAGATATTGAGCTGTAAAACCCTATCGCACATACTAGTATTTGACTAGGAAAAAGGGTAAGTGACCAAAAATTAAAATTATATGATGCCCAAAAAGCCAAAGGCTAACTCATCAAAATGAAATATCCAAAATTTCAAGCATCGATCTCACAATGAGATGTGTTGATTCAAAAAGATCAAATGATATGTCAAACATGGAGCCAAATGAAAAGCTTCAAAGATACTGTACTCAAGTCTTTGTGGGAGGTCATATATGCATATTTCTATAATTGAGATGGATCACATTATCTAGTGCTAGTTGTGTATGTCTTGATTGAATTGTTCATTGAAGCTTTACATTAGACTAAGGACTATCTCATTTTTTATATCAACATACATCACACATGTCTATGTTCAATGAATGTCTTATTCATTCGTGTGATTGTACTTGTTTTGGAAAGTATTTTGTTTTTACAAAAGTTGTCAAAAATGAAAAAAATATATATGTTGCCTTGTTCTGGCGACTCAGTCGCATGTAGAACTAGTCGCATGCCCCAGTCGTGAGCCCATATAGAGATTTTTCACGACTCACTGGCGACTCATTGGCGGGTAAATGTTTCAGTCACGAAAAAGACTTAGAATATTTTTCAAAAATCTGGTTCTTCATGCTTTTCGCGGCTCAGGTTAGCGACTTGTTTGCGGATGGAAGGTCCAGTCGTGAGGGGTACATAGAGATTTTCGCAACTTAGTTCGCGACTCTCTCGCGAGTGGAACTTCTAGTCGCGGAAAACACTTAGAAATTTTTTCATAAGTTTTCCTTTCAAGTGTTTTGGCAGCTAGACCTGGCGACTTATACGCGACTTGATTCAGTCGCGAAAATCTTGTGTTTTGCGCAAAAATGGTCAGTTTTTAAACCTTTTTAGTTTTCCTTCGAACATTTCTGACTGTTCATTTTCTTCCTTACCTAAAACACTCTCAAACTCACCGTGTCACTCTCGAACAAACCTCCATTTTTGCTTTATTTCATCCTCAAATCTTCAAGGAAAAGGTATGGGCTTTCTCTTTCTCACTTCATATCTCATGATTATGAGTTGATTTTCTTGATTTGTGAGTTACTTTTGTGTTTTGAGTAATATAGTATTTGAACATGGGTTTGTTTTATTTCGTTGAGTGTGTTTGTTTGAGTGCTGGTGATATTGATTGAGATATTTTTCTCATTTTTTTGATGATATTTGTGTTCTGTGTTGTGCCTCATGACTGTGTTGCTCTGTACATATCATGTTCATGGTGGAATGTCACAATGACAAATTTTTGTGATTGTGTGATGCTCATTGATTACTTTGTTCTGAATTGTAATTGATCAACCATCATTTTTGGACACTTGCTAAATTCTTAAATATACAATCCATAAGTGTTGCTTATGATCACTTGTTGTTGACTTGGTTCAATTTCTGTGATTGATTGAGTGATTTCTCTTTCCGAATTTTATTCTTTTTATCTAATCAAGTTGATGTTTGTGTCTTGTGGTGTTGCACTTGGTTTTTTGCTTCGTGTCTTGTTTATTGTAGATGTCACGCCGTTCATCTAAAGGAAAGGAGATTGACACTGATGTTCCATCCCTTGTGGCTAAGAGGACTCGTCAATTGACTCAGTCATCTCAGGGCTTAAACAATGAGAGATTCAAGACTCCTATTGATTCACAGACCTTCTCAAGCATTTTTATAGATGCTACTCCTATTATGGAATGTGTAGTAAAATTTGATACCTTGAGCACAACGTTTGTTCCTAGGATTTTTGGAGCAAGGGATTGGGTTGATCTGTTCGGGAATTTCAAGGACCTGGTTGATGTATTAGTTAAGGAATTCTACTCTAATGCTAGATACACTGGAATAGAGTTGAAATGCTGGGTAAGAGGAACCGAGTTCTCCATCAATGCAGACTACATTGCACAGGTTCTTCACATTACTAGACCAAAAAATGTGGACCTCACTCCGTATGATGACAGATCACTTTAGGTACAAGACATTCTCCAAGTTCTTGGGCCTGATCATAAGGTTAGAAGCAAAGGATCATCTATTGGCATTGTACAGTTTTTGCCTGAACTGACGACTCTAAAACTGATCATGTTCTCAAATCTCTACCCACTATCTAACACTGCCTTCATAAATCTTGGAAGAGTACAATTTCTGTGTGATCTCATTACTGGAGTTCCAATTGACATTTGTGCTCACATCTTTCAGACAATTGGGATAACAGCGGCTTGATCAGCAGCACGAACCAATATTCCTTTTTGTAGTCTCATCATGAAGATTTTGCTTCGTGAAGGTGTTCGTCCACCAATAGATGGAAAAGTTATTTCACATCCTCGACCAATTTCCATGAAAACTCTCCATGCAAGCAAGAGTCACTCCTCTAAAACACCTAAGAGTGAGCCATTCTCCCATGCCACTCCATCTGGCCATGATTTTGCTACACCAGTGCATACTACAACTGTTTCACTCATTCCTTCTGAGAAGCGCACTACCAGCACTCCATCTGCACCTAGCTCTCAAGATGATAGATTGAGCACTTTATTTGAGGGGCTACATCAGCATATTTCCGAATTAGAAAGATCTCTCTACTCCACCAACAATCATGTTCAAATGCGTCTCACTACAATTGAGGCACAGTTAGATGCTATTCAACAAAAGCTCAAGGACAGCCTTTATCTATTCGTGCCAAAAAGTGGGAGAGATAGCATATAGCAAGGGGGAGATAGCAATGTGCACTTTGAAAGGGGAACACTAAAAGGGGGAGTTATATGCTCAAGAAGAGGCTGATACATATATTCACTCACATATACTTTTAAGTAGTCTAATTTTTCTTGCTTGTTTATAGTTGTTTATATAAACTCTACTCTTGTGTGGATATGGTTCTAATAGTTTGGTTTAAACTCATGGATGTGTCTGACAATGATATTATTAATATCTAAAGATTTTTTTTCAGTATTTTTTTTACTTTGGTACCCATGTTGCTTTTGTAAGCTTTTAGAGTTTGTTTCCATGTGTTTTGTAGGCTTTTGTGGTTTGTACCATGCTTATGCAGCCTTCTTGTTTTGTTGCCTAGTACTTCTAGCTAAATGTTATGCATTTTCCTTAAGTACTTTCACTCTTGTGCCCTAGTAGGATTTTGTTCCTAGATGCATATATTTTATGTATTGTGCATTGATTGAGTGTTGGGCATGTAAGTGATTTGCATTGTGCTTATTGGCTTGTATTTCCGGATGTTCATTCCAAGTGTGAATGAGCATTGTGGTCACTATTTTATAGTGATTGCTTGTTTGGTCAAGCCATAGTTTATTTCTCATTCCATTTTGCTTGATCGCATTGTACTTGCCTCATATGCATTACAAGTTTTTCTACATACAATGATCATATCGTGTTATTGTATTTTAGGAGATTCTTGTTCATATGATTCAAGAGCTTATCAGATTCTAGAGTTAGGTGTGAGTGAGTTTTGTTCAACTGTTCCTAACTCACATGTTAAGTCTAGAGTTTGTTTTAGGATTTTGTCACGGAATAGCCAAAGGGGGAGATTGTAAGGTTGAATTTTATCAACCATCATGTTGGCTTTATTCCATGCCAAATTTGCTTGTATTTCAACAATTAGTGACCCTAAATTTAGGTGGGAATCATGTAAGGGTAGTGAATGAGAGAGTGTGAAGAAATGATCAAAATTGTGCAAAGATGCAGAGACTCGTGGCTGGGACTCGCGGCTAACTCGCGACTAGCAAGCTGCCAAAGCTGGCACACGTGTGAAGCATGCAGGGGAGCTGAAGAGTCATGCTAGCTGTTGCACTACAGGACAAAAGTCTCAAGCTGGCCAAGCCGTTAGCTTGCAACTTGAACTCACGACTCAGTCCAATCACGAGGCCAAGTCGCCAGACCACCCTGTTTGGGAAAAACTAACTCTTCACATTCCTTTCTCACCCCATTATATATAGACCCTTATACCCACCAAATATGAGAGCTTCCAGAGAGAACTTTGAGAGAGAAACCCTAGAAAAAAACAAGATTGATTCATCCATAATCTTCACATAAAGACTCTTCAAATTCCTCTACTCTCTTCCTCCCCATTGTTATATCCTTGAGAGGTACATTACCAAAACCTTTTCTCACCATACCCATATCTGTGAGAAAGTTGTTTGATGCTTTGAGAAGCAGTTAAGAAGGAACCAATTTCATATTGGTTGTTGTTATGGTCAAGTAGCGGAATCCAGTAAGCTAAAGAAGAAATAGGTTCAGCGTAACCTCATTGAAGTAGGAGCTTGGAGGGTTTAGGTACATTGGGTAGATTAGACTTGGAGGGTCTTCTGTTGTTCATGTATCCCAACTACATTCTTTAGTGGATTATTTACCGCTTGGAGGGCGGTGGAGAGATTTTACGCCAAGGGCTTCGGTTTCCTCTTCGATAACACATCATTGTGTTGTCCTTGTGTTTGCATCTTTCTTCCCTTAATCTTTGCCATTTAATTTCTGCTATGGATGTGATTTTATTTGGTTTAGATTGTTTATTAATTCTGTATTAAGCTTATGTTCATATTCTACGCATTGATTGTTTGATATTAAGCTTGAATTGGTAATTTGTTAATTGGGGGTCTAAACGTTCATAGTGTTTTATACACTAATTGAACTTTCAGATTATTTACCGCTTGGGGGGCGGTGGTGAGGTTTTACATCGAGGGCTTCGGTTTCCTTTTCGATAACACATCATTGTATTGTCCTTGTGTTTGCATCTCTCTTCCCTTAATCTTTGCCATTTAATTTCTGCTATGGATGTGATTTTATTTGGTTTAGATTGTTTATTAATTCTGTATTTAGCTTATGTTCATATTCCGCACATTAATTGTTTGATATTAAGCTTGAATTGGTAATTTTTTAATTAGGGGTCTAAACATTCATAGTGTTTTATACACTTATTGAACTTTCACACTATATGCAAGTTAGCTGCATTAGTTTTATTATTTCTACACTTGTGTAGAATGACTATAATGGGTTGAGACTTTGGTCATGAAATTATTTTGTTTTCTCACAGTGGGTTGAGACTTTGTCCTCGAAATTATAAACTCAAAATGGATTGAAACTTTAATTTATAAAATCAAAAGCTGTACTAAGTTGTTAGTCATTGAAGTAGGTGATTTAGGGTATGTTCCTCCTTGATGAGGAAGATATTTTTATGGGTCAGTATGGATTTGTTCAATCCGCTGAGCTGGAATAGGGATTAAGTTTTTATCCTTGGTTCGTAGGTTCTAAATGGCCCTCCAAAGAATCGTGGTAATAATTTTCTCTTATATGTTCGTATCATGAAACTCGATGTCCCATTTGACTTGTTTGTTATTCATATGTACTCAAATCTAACAACTTAAGGTTCTCTGCTTGAAAATTTCTTCACCATTTTACTTTGACGGGATCTGAATGTATATTATGTGCTATCATGCATCAAATGCCATCAATTGACTTTGCTACTACTTTCATGTACTTACATTGATCCTGTAACACCAATGCCCTCAAAATTACCTCTCAAAAGTAAGAGCATTGAGTCTTATGTAGGAACTTTGATGTTTCATCAAAACCATTATATATGTGAAGTAGCTATTTCAAATTTGAGTTTGGTTGCTCTATTTTGATTCCCTCCTCTAAACCTTGAGTTCTGTAGGAGTATTTTGTCTTGTTGCTGGTGCAAGTTTCTGTTGGAAATAATGCAAAAAAAAAAAAAAAAATAATAATAATAATAAAATAAGTTTTGTGATTTTGTAAACAACAAACATAACAATTTTTTTTTAATGTTTTAATAAATAAATAAAAATTAAAAATACTCACGGAATGGATAAAAACAGAATGAGGTGTGAATAAATAAAAACAATTAAATATACTCATAAATTGGATGAAATAGAATAATTAATGCAAACCTAACATGGGATTGTGTTTGCGCTATATCCTTAAGAAATAGTTCGTCCTTAAGATATTGAAAATTATATTTTAGGAGAAGACATAATGCATAAAAAAAAATTAAAAAAAAAAAGACTTTTGTGACTTTGCAAACATAAACAACAAATATTAAAAATAATATTTAATGTGTAAATATATTAAAAAAATTAATAATACTAGCTCACATAATTGATGAAAATAGAATGATGTGTAAATAAATAAGAGCAATTAAGTATACTCATAGACATAGACCGATGAAAACATAATAATTGACGCAAATCTAATCAAAGATAGTGATGACGTTGAAAATTGTCACCAATAGGTCACACCGTACTCGCGACTCAAAACGAACCTGCACGACAAGAACAATCGAAAGAAAACCTTTAGAGAGCACTGGTGTGGTGCCGGCCAAACGCTCTCCGAAGGTCAAGTCAGAATTCGTCTCTTCACTTTAGAGCGTTAGAGAGGGTCCATTAATTGTACCTTGATTTGCGAGAGTGTCAATCCTTTTATAGTGGTGGAGAGTTGGCCTTTCTTCTTGATTTCCAAATCTTTCCAATGTGGGACTCTAATACAAATTCTTCGAAGCGTGGTGAGTAAGGATTTCCCTTTTTAGGGCTTTTCTAGGCGATAGGGATTTCGGATCATGGGCCCTTACTATGTCTGTCAGCGATGGGCCTTCGAAGTGCGTGGGACTATTTTTACACAGGCCCAACAGTTCCAATCCGTCAGGCCCATTAAGGTAGGCCCATCAGGTTCTATATTTTATCATTTTCAGTTGCCCCCTTCACCCCAATGATCCGTCCGCTTTTAGGTCAAAGGATCAATGGGGTGACGATCCTAACGTAGGGGTGTGACGGGTATTTTTATGATGGAATGGCACCCGTGAGACAAAAAGAAGGTTTAAACTGATTGTCGGATTCATGCAAGATAGGATGACGGTTCCAGATGAATCAATCCGTCAGAAGAAGATTCATCAAGTTGACGGTTACATGAAGGGTACAATCTGCTGATGCGTATTGACAGGTTGTCAACATTTATTGAGCATGCCACGTGTCAATCTCTGATTGGTCGTTGTATAGGATCGAAGCGTCGCTTCGTCTTCCATGCATCTCCTATATATATATAAGGCGCCTCACTCTCCCATTTTCACAATTTTCAACCAGAAATCGTTTGTCAGAGCGAAGCCGTCAACCTTGTCAGAGCACTCCGTCGAGGACGAGTATCTACCGATTACAACAACCGTCACCCATCCTCCGTTAAGTGTGGTAAGTATTTACTTTAATACCATAATCAAGTTACATTTCCGTCCTTGCATTGCTATTAGGATTACTATACCCGTCAATGCTTTCAAACCCGTCAGTCTTAGGTTTCATCGTCAATTGTAAGAAATGTCTAGTGCGTCAAGTAACCAGTCGGTGGTTCGTGACGGGACGGAATACGAGGATGTATACCCGTCCGGTCATAAAGACCAAGAGAGCCCCGGCGAAGATAGGAGTCCGTCGGCCTCCTCTTCGTCCTCAACAAATGAGGATGTGGAGATAGTTGAAATAGAGGGTTTTGATGACGACGGGAATCAAGCACTGGAGTCCGTTGTAGGTACTGATGGACTAAGGCAGTTCATCATGTTGCCAGAGTGGACAGTGCATAGGTTCACATCCGTCATCAGGGAGAGACATTTCAGCACTCTTAGAACCAACTTCCAAATCCCGGACTGCGTTTCCATCCGTCTACCCTATGTGTCGGAGAAGTGTTACTATGAAGGGGTAGAAGGTGTCGGAGTATACGAGCAAGCGTTGAAGGCAGGACTTCGGTTCCCGCTCTCTACACTTCATAGGGAACTTTTGCACTATCTAGGGTTGTCCGTCACCCAGATATCTCTTAACGCCTGGAGGGTCTTCATAGCCATGGAGATTCTTTATGGTGCGATGTCGAACGGAGAAAGGAGACTGACGGTCCGTGAATTTCTTCACTATTACCGTCCAGACGAGATTTCTGGGTCAAGGGGGATGTATAGTTTTGCCAGTCGGAGCCCCTTATTGAAGGTGATCTTCGAGACCCCAGACTCAAATAGAGACTGGAAGAGTCGTTATTTCTTCCTGGAGGGTGACAGATGGATGAACCGTCCAGGGGAGACGGAGTACCTGCCCGTTGACACAACCTGGGCAGTGATAAATCAATCGTGTATGCACCCGTCTTAATTTTGCAATGCTTTTCATATCCGTCCATTTTTAAATGCTTTTCATATCCGTCCATTTGTATGAGTATATCTTAATCGTCTTTCTCTGCAGGTAGACGGCGCCCGCAAGTTAGCCTCGAGGAATTTAGTTTCCTTGAAAAGGTTTGCAGAAAAACTAAGCCGAAGGAAAGGACCTGGGCTAAATTGGTGAATCCGAGGACCATTCATTGGTACTATGACGGTCCTGAGCCCACCCAAGAGGCTATTAGATACGACGAGCGAGTTCATAGACGTAAGCCCGTCGACTTTACTTTGCCATTTATTTAGCTTTACTTAGTTTAATTTCATCCGTCAATATTTGCAGAGATGGAAGACGCGAAAAGAAGAGCTTTAATTAAATCTCAAGCCGTCAAGAAGAAGGAATCCGGCGAGGTGTTACCTAAGGGGTCGGCTTCAGCCTCGAAGAGGAAACCGACATCAAAATCTGACCGTCCGTTTAAGCAACCCAAGATCTCTCTTAAACCTGTGGTTGGCTTGATGGCTAAGGGTGCCAAGACCGTCACCCCTGCTAAGCCTGGGACGGGAAAAGGTTTCATGACGGCCCCAGACTCTAAACAAGAGAGACCTCATCCCCTCCTCCGTGACGACTCCAAGTATGCGTTAGAGAAGCTGTCGTCTATTATCACGGCGGAAGACTATGAGGATCTGGGAAACCACTTGACAGAGGCTATGGGAGAGACGGGCCTTTTCGCCGTTGCTCAAGTAAGTTTTGCCCGTCGATTATGTTTTTTTTTTTCCCTTTTTTCTTTTATTATTACATGACGGACTCTCTTGTCGGTTTGTAGTTGTTGGTCATGATGAAGGGATTGTTGGATCGATGCCTTAACCATGAAAATGCTTTGGACCGAGTTCGTGCAAAGGCAGACCAGACGGAGGAAGAGCTTGGTCAACTCCATAAATGGAAGTCCAACATGGAGAAGAAGCTGGAGCTCTCTGAGCAAGTAAGAAAAGAGCTGGAGCAGAAGACGGACGAGGCGTCGACAGTCTTGCAGAAGAAGGAGAAGGAAATTAAAGCGTTGTAGGAAGAGATCCGTCTCGCTAAGGAAGTAGCCGTCCAGGAGTACAGAGACTCAGATTCCTTGTTGAGCGAGCTGGCGGACTCTTTTCTGCAAGGCTTTGATGACTCGCTTCGTCAGGTCAAGAAGATCTATCCTGAGCTGGATGTATCAATGATCAAAGTGGACGACCAAGGCCAGACCTCTGCAATTCCCGTTGCTTCCGAAAATACAGAGGACCTCTTCGGAGACGAAGCAGCTCAGGGTGACGGAGAGTCCGCCGTGCCGAAGGAGGTTCCTGTTGCCGACCCCAAGAAAGTAGATTAATCTTTTGTAAATGTCGAGGAAGATCCGTCCCCCTTTTTTATATGTTTTTAGTACTTTGAAGACGGTTTGTTTTAAGTTAGCTTTTGTACCGAACAATGTTTTTCTTTCACTATATGTTTACGCATATTTTTGTTGCTGGTTAAGTATTTGTATCCGTTAAGTATTTTTCTCTCCGTCTTCTTGTATGTTAAGTGTTAATTTGGACAAACTGGTCTGTTGATCCGTCCACTTTAAAAAGCTTTTTTCACCTCTAATCGGACCCGTCTATTACGGATAGGATATACTATCCATCCACTTTATGGGTAGTTCTTTATAGTCTTGTTGTTCGTCCACTTTGTGGGCGTTTTAGAACCGTCTGTTTTGAGAGCATAATTATTTCAGCCGTTTTTATGGTCCGTCCACTTTTGTGGGCAATTTTTTATCGAGACAATGATCCGTTCACCTTGTGGCGGCTATACCGTCCACTTTTTGGACTTGTAAAATTATTCACCGTTTTGGGTGATCCGTCGACTTTGTGGCGGCTATACCGTCCACTTTTTGGACTTGTAAATTTATTCACCATTTTGGTGATCCGTCTACTTTGTGGATAGTTTTTTTTTTTACCGTTGTAGTGATCCGCCCACTCTGTGGACGGCTATTTTACCGTCGTATTTATTCGTCCATTTTGGACTGCATTCGTCACCTTTGTAGGGCGAGCTGTCCACTTCGTGGACTTACTTTTGTTTGTCTCGAGGGACTTCGAGTGGTCAGCCTCGTAGGATAACCGTCCGCCTAGTGGACTTTAAGCCGTCACCCTTTGGGTGATCCGTCCACCTTATGGACTTTACTTTGTATCCGTCCACTTTGTGGACTTTAAAGTGAACATCCTTGTAGGATAACCGTCCACCTCGAGGAATTTAAGCCGTCACCCTTTGGGTGATCCATCCACCTTGTGGACTTTATTTTGTATCCGTCCACTTTGTGGACTTTAAAGTGAACATCCTTGTTGGATAACCGTCCACCTCAAGGACTTTAAGCCGTCACCCTTTGGGTGATCCGTCCACCGTGTGGACTTTAAGTTGTCATCCCTGTAGTATGTTATCATCCCTTTAGGATGCCCCGTCCATCTTGTGGACTTCATTTTGTATTCATCCGTCTCGTGGACTTTTAACTAGCTTTCGTTAACTTTGTGGACAATTGTAATGACATCCAAGTAGAATATCATAATTGTATCTAATTATAGAGATGCGTAAAGGAAAAGTGCCTGCCCCCTTGGGCTTAAAAAAGGCACGACAAGATTGTAGCAAAAGAAAAACAGTTTAAAGAAAAACTTATAAAAAGCATAAAAAGCCAAAAAGAAAATTGGTTGCCGTTCGCCGTGTTACTATCACTGGTAGTATTTTCTCAAATGCTCGGCGTTCCATGGATGCGGTAGCTTCTCTCCATCTGTTGTCTCCAGGTGGTATGTTCTTTTCCTTTTCCATGCCGTGACTCTATAAGGTCCTTCCCAGTTGGGGCCGAGTTTTCCCTGTGTAAGGTCTCTAGTTGCACCCATGACCCTCCTGAGTACGAGGTCTCCTACTTGGAAGTTTCTGTGTCGGACCCGGGAGTTGTAATGTCTGGCCATGCGATCCTGGTATCTAGCGATCCTTTGCTCCGCCGCCGACCTTACCTCATCTATCAGGTCCAGCTGTAGCCTCATAGATTCGTCGTTCCTGCTTTCGTCATGGTTGTGAACCCTGTAACTTGTGAGCCCAACTTCTGCTGGGATGACCGCCTCACTCCCGTATGTCAGTCGGAATGGCGTCTCTCCTGTTGGAGTCCTTGCCGTTGTCCTGTATGCCCACAGTATGCTCGGCAATTCTTCGGGCCATATGCTCTTTGCCCCCTCGAGCCGAGTCTTGATAATCTTTAACAGGGATCGGTTCGTGACTTCAACCTGGCCATTAGCCTGAGGATGGGCGGGCGATGAGTAGTGGTTTTTTATTCCTAGCTGTGTGCAGAAATCTCGGAAGTGGCCGTTGTCGAACTGCCTCCCGTTATCTGAGACAAGGACTCTAGGAATACCAAACCTGCATACGATGCACCGCCAGACAAAACTTCTAATGTTCTTTTCTGTAATGGTGGCCAAGGCTTCCGCTTCTACCCATTTTGTGAAGTAGTCAATACCCACTACCAGGAACTTTAGCTGCCTTACCGCCGTTGGGAAAGGTCCCATGATGTCTAGTCCCCACTGAGCGAACGGCCATGGAGCCGTTATAGGGGTCAGCTCCTCAGCTGGCTATCCGATAGAGTTGCTGAACCTCTGGCATTTGTCGTAGCTTCTAACGTAAGACTCGGCATCTTTCTGCATGGTTGGCCAGTAATATCCAGCTCGTACCAGTTTGTGCACCAACGACCGCGATCCAGAATGGTTCCCGCATATCCCTTCGTGTACTTCCCTCATTACGTAGTCTGCCTCTTCGACCCCGAGGCATCTTAGATAAGGGCGGGAGAAACATCTCTTGTAAAGAATGTCTTTTATCAAGACGAACCTTGCCGCTTGGACTTTTAGCTTTCTCACTGCCTCCTTCCCTTCTGGCAGTAACCCGTCCTTTAAGTATGAAGTTATCTGTGTAGTCTAGTTTCTTTCGGAGCGTATCTCCTGCATGTTGTCGGGGTCTATTAGTGGAAAGAGTTGAACAAAGGAAAGTACATTACCCGGTGTCATCATATGTTCTGCTGAAGCGGCTTTGGCTAGCCGATTGGCGAGCTCATTTTCTCCCCTAGGGATTTGGACGACCATCGCTTTTATCCCGTTGACTCTCGCCCTTACTTGATCAAGATATCTCTTCAAACTTTCCCCCTTGCATTCATAATCTCCGTTTACTTGATTGGTCACGACTTGAGAGTCGCAAAAACGACCACACTTTCAGCTCCGGCGGCTTTGGCTAGGTCGAGTCCTGCCGTCACCGCTTCGTATTCTGCTTCATTGTTGGTAATGGGGAAGTCGAGACGGACCATACATTCGATCTTGTCTCCTTCAGGTGACAGCAATACTATGCCGGCCCCTCCAATTCGACAATTGGATGATTCGTTGGTGTAGATGCTCCACTGGGGGTGTTCTTCTGCCCCCTTGTCCTCGTCACGCGTAAACTCTGCTATGAAGTCGGCTACAGCTTGCCCTTTAATGGCCACACGTGGACGGTACTTGATATCAAACTCACTCAATTCTATTGCCCACAGCGTCAGTCGACCTGCGGCTTCAGGATTACAGGATTACTCAGTGCCCTTCGCAAGGGCTTGTCGGTCATTACGTTCACGGTATGGGCTTGAAAGTAGGGTTTGAGCTTACGAGCCGCCGTGACCAATGCAAAAGCGAGTTTCTCCATGGGTTGGTATCTTTCTTCGGCACCGCGGAGAGCCCGGCTGGCATAGTATACAGGCTTCTGTGCATTATCCTCTTCTCTGATTAAGGCCGCGCTGACGGCGACAGAGGAGACGGCCAAGTAGAGGAAAAGTTCTTCACCAGGTTGCGAGGGACTCAATAGGGGTGGTGAAGATAGGTATGCCTTTAATTCCACAAACGCTTGCTGACACTCGTCCGTCCACTCGAAAGATTTCTTTAATGTGCGAAAGAAAGGCAAGCACTTGTCCGTTGCTCTCGACACAAATCTATTTAATGCCGCTATCCTGCCGTTAAGGCTTTGTATCTCCTTCACATTTCGCGGAGGGGCCATCTCTACTATGGCTCGGATTTTGTCCGGATTAGCCTCAATTCCTCTCTGGGAAACCATGAACCCTAGGAATTTGCCTGCCGTTACGCCGAATGCGCACTTTCTCGGATTGAGTTTCATGTTGTAGGATCGGAGCGTACCGAATGTTTCCTTAAGGTCCTCCAGGTGGTCTTCCTCCTTCCGGCTCTTTACCAGCATGTCGTCGACATAGACTTGGACATTCCTCCCGATTTGCTGCGCGAACATCTTGTTCATTAGCCTCTGGTATGTTGCCCCCGCATTCTTCAGGCCGAATGGCATTACTTTGTAACAGAATAGTCCTTGGCTGGTTACGAACGAAGTCTTCTCCTGATCGGCCTCGTGCATGCGGATCTGGTTATAACCCGAGAAGGCGTCCATGAAGCTTAATAATTGGTGTTGAGCCGTCGAGTCTACTAGGACGTCGACCCTTGGGAGGGGGTAGCTATCTTTAGGGCACGCTTTGTTAAGATCGGTGAAATCCACGCACATCTGCCACTTGCCGCTCGGTTTCTTTACCATTACCACATTCGCCAGCCAATCGGGATAGTAGACTTCCCTGATGAAACTTGCCTCTTGGAGTTTGCGGACCTCTTCTGCTATTGCTTGGTCTCGTTCCGGTGCGAACACTCTCTTCTTTTGTCGGACGGGTGGAAATGAGGGCAATACATTCAATTTGTGTACCATGACCGAGGGATCTATTCCTGGCATATCGTCATGGCTTCAGGCGAACACATCCTTATTGCTCCTTAAGAAAGCTACGAGCTCTTGACGGATTGCGGGTTTGGCAAGCGTTCCGATCTTGGTGGTTCTGTCCGGATTGGAACTGTCGAGAGTTATCTCCTCCAGCCTCTCTGTGGGTTCTGCCATCGTTCGGTGCTCTTCTATGCTCAAGGCTTGGATTTGGTCTTGCATTTCCATCATAGCTACGTAGCATTCTCGTGCGGCAACTTGACTTCTGCGTAGCTCTCCTATCCCATACTCCGTTGGGAACTTGATCATTAGGTGGTAAGTTGATGTTACCGCCTTCCACGAGTTGAGCGTAGGTCATCCAAGAATAGCATTGTAGGCGGACGAACAATCGACCACCAAGAATGTCACGTTCCTGGTGATTTGTTGGGGGTAATCTCCTATCGTCACCGGTAACGTTACCGAGCCCAAAGGGAATACCCTACTCCCTCCGAAACCAACGAGCGGAGCATTTGTCGGTATCAGCTGCTCCTTGTCAATCCTTATTTGCTGGAATGCCGGATAGTACATGATATCGGCCGAGCTGCCGTTGTCGATCAACACTCGGTGCATGTTGTAGTCTCCTGTTCGCAGGCTGACGACGAGGGCATCGTCGTGTGGATGGTGTAGGCGCCGTGCATCCTCTTCCGAGAACCAAAAAACATGGCCTTCTCTTTTTGCTATCTTTGGCACTATGCCCGTCAGCTGGACATTCTGCACCATCCGAAGGTATGTTTTGCGAGCCTTTTTTGACGATCCGGCCGCAGCCGTTCCTCCGATTATCATTCTTATGTCCCCTAATGGGGGTCTTGGCCGCCCGTCTTCTCGGCGGGGGTGTTGTTCTTATGGGGGTTGATCCGTTCTTCCCTTGTTGACGAACTTCTGCAGCTTCCCTTGTCGGATAAGGGCTTCGATTTGTTGCTTCAAGTCGTAGCAATCGGCCGTGTCGTGGCCGTGGTCACGATGGAAGCGGCAATATTTGTCTCTGGACCTTTTGCTGGGATCACTCTTCAGCTTTCCTAGGAACGTCAGGGACCCTTCGTCCTTAATCTGCATTAGGACTTGGTCTATCGGCGCGGTTAACGGGGTGAAACTTGTGAATCTTCCGCCCATGGGTTTTGGACGTCTGTCCTCCCTTCGGTCTCCCATCCTTCCCTTTTTCCGCCCCTGGTCCTGCCGGGGATCCTCTTGTCTGTCTCTTTTCTTGGGTCTATCTTCTCGGGCTAGTAGCGCGTCATCGGCGTTCATATATTTGGTGGCCCTGTAAAGCACCTCCGACATGGTCTTAGGATCGTTTTTGTACAAGGAGAACAAAAACTTACCCCCCTTCAGCCCATTCGTGAATGCTGCTACCAATATTTTGTCGTCGGCCTCGTCGATCGAGAGCGCTTCCTTATTGAAGCGTGATATGTAGGCTCGCAACGTCTCCTTCTCTCGCTGCTTGATATTCATTAGACAAGCCGTGGATTTTCTATACCGATGTCCTCCGATGAAGTGCGTAGTAAATTGAGCACTCAGTTCCTTGAAGGTGCTGATGGAGTTGGGTGCTAGCCGACTGAACCAAATCCTTGCTGCGCCCTTTAGGGTTGTAGGAAAGGCCCTGCATATAATCGCGTCTGCCACTCCCTGAAGGTGCATCAGGGTCTTGAAGGTCTCTAGGTGATCTAGAGGGTCCTTTACTCCGTCATAACTATCCATATTTGGCATTCGGAACTTATTCGGCAGGGGGAAGGAGTTGACGGATATCGTGAATGGCGAGTCAGTCCGGTTGACGAGGTCGTCAAGATCACTTGACACTCGACCCTTGAGAGCATTCATCATTACATCTATCTATTCCTTCATCACCTGCATCTCCGCGATGAAGGATTGTGGAACCGTCTCCGTCGGGGAAGGGATGTTAATGTCCCGTCGCACTGGTCTGCTCGGGGCGTTACTCTCCTGTTGTCCGTCCTGATTTCTCCTCTCAGCACTGGTCCCTTCTTGATCCTCTCCTTGGTTATTGACCGCCGCATTCTTTTGGTTCAGCTGCTCTTCTAGGTCGTGGTTTTGTTTGGTGAGGCGCTCCACGGCTGTGGCGAGCGTCCTGACCTGTTTCTCAAGGGCAGTCGTAGGGGCTTCTTCTTCTTGAACGTCGTTCGTGGTTGCCATTGAGCGAGTGAGTACCATGTAACTCTTTTGTCTAGGAAGTGATCGATTTCCCACAGACGGCGCCAACTGATGACGTTGAAAATTGTCACCAATAGATCACACCGTACTCGCGACTCAAAGCGAACCTGCACGACAAGAACAATCGAAGAAAACCTTTAGAGAGCACCGGTGTGGTGCCGGCCTAACACTCTCCGAAGGTCAAGTCAGAATTCGTCGTTTCACTTTTAGAGCGCAAGAGAGGGTCAATTAATCTTACCTTGATTTCCGAGAATGTCAGTCCTTTTATAGTGGTGGAGAGGTGGCTTTTCTTCTTGACCTCCAGATCTTTCCAATGTGGGACTATAGTGGTGGAGAGGTGGCTTTTCTTCTTGACCTCCAGATCTTTCCAATGTGGGACTCTGATACCAATTCTCCAAAATGTGGTGAGCAACGATTTCCCTTTTTGGATCTTAGTGTTTTTCTAGGCGATAGAGATTTCGGATCATGGGCCCATACTGCGTCTGTCATTGATGGGCTTTCACAGCGCATGGGACCATCTTTACACAGGTCCAATAGTCCCAATCCGTCAGGCCCATTAAGGTAGGCCCAACAGGCTCTATATTTTATCATCTTCATTTTCCTTCTTAATGAGCCAAATTTTTTCATATTTAAAATTTTTAATTAAGAAGTTTTATTTTATGATTTCTGGAATTAGTGTACTGTGCCTCTTTAATACTCGATTCCTAATAGCGTTATAATCTCCTTTCAAGTTTTTTGAAGATAATAAATTCCAGCTTAAAATCCTAAATAGCCTAATACACATCTTTCAATAAAATAATATTCAATGTGGTATTCAATTCACCTTTTAATTCTAATGGTCTTTCAATTTTTTCCTGTCAACTTACATTAGACTTATGCTATTATTTCGAAGAGCTCAAGCTCAAACGATCAGGGTTTGTAAAATACCAACTGATCCCATTACCTACAGTTCTGGCATTCCATATTCGATAATTCCCTTTCTAGAAAATTATGATTTCCACCAAAAAAAAAAAAAAAAAAAAAGAAACTTCTACTCTTACTGCCAATGTAAAGAAAGACCTGGTTTCTGTATTCTCAGTATTGCCATATGTAGAGTGAGGCTACTTAATTAGATAACGTTGTTTGAGGAAAGCTAATGCTATCATCTCATATGTCACACTACTCATCTAGACCTGGATGTTTTCTACTTCATTAGATTGAACTTTGAACTCAGTTGGGAAAAATCAGGTAGATTCATCAACATCTGTTCAATATGAATCATATCAGCATGACATAGTAGTGAGTTTTGAGTTTAAAGTGGCGGCTTTCTTGGCAAATTGGTCCAATTATTTTTCTCTTTCGATTTTTTATCTATGGTTATCGAATGAAATTGCTACATTCACTTGACTGATAGAGAATTTTAGGAGTACGCCAAACGAAAAAGAAATAAAAGTAGATATAGGATTCTCCTATATCAAAATAACTTGTTCTGTGTTGAGTTACTTCTTGAGCCAAATAAATTACAAAGCACTTAAACCATGGTCACTCCATTGACATGCAAGCTCAATTGTTTGTGCAGGGAAAAGCACAAGGATTTGTGGCTGGGGTGGAATCATTATCAAGTTTGTTATCACCGCTTGTATCGAGTCCATTGACTTCTGAGTGGACTAACTCATCTTTTGTTTAATTGAGTGTTAGAATCAATTCATATGTATTGCTAACAAGTTAAATTGTTATTTCAGCATGGTTCTTACCTAGCAGTGCTCCTTTCAATTGCAAAGGTTTTAGTATTGTATGCACATCTATATGCATGGTAAGCACATACCCCCCCCCCCCCCTCCTTCCCTCTCTCTCTTAACTAACTCTGAATCTTAATCTCCTCATATGATTTCTTTATGTTTTGCTTGCCTGCTTGAACCTGGGGAACCTTCAAGCAATAATTCAGAGGATGACATTGAATCACCATTGCTAAGTGAGAGTTGATTGTTTGTACCAAGCTGATATAAATATTTGGGGTCTCTGCATAGAGCAATGTTGTAATTGTATTAGAGCAACTAAGCTTCCAATGTGTTTATCCCTTAGAAATTTTTCTTAAACTTTATGCACCCTTGAGCTACAGAGGATGACATTGAAGCTTCACCTCCAAGTGATATAGTTAATTGTTGTTTTTCCAAAGCATTTTGTAATAGCTTTTATAGGCGGTGATGTTATATTTGGCATCCCTAAAAGTGATATGCTTTCATGCACTCAATGGAGCTTTAGATTAAATGTTATGGTCTATCTCAACACCATGTAATGATGCAAGAGTTATCAGTAGATTATTGTATTGGTTTCTTTATATTAGTTCCCAAAGAATCGTGTCAAATCTATAGCATTTTTGGTAAACATTTAAGCATATATTAAAGGTTTATGGGTGGTTTCATCAAAGCTCGTGTGTGAGGCCATGAATCATCTTTTATAACCTTTTGATTTAATTTATTATGTTTTCTTAAGGTTATTTTTTGGCATAGAATGATGAAACATATTTTGGCCCATTTGCCCTTTAATTTTATTATATATATATAAAAAAAAATCTAAAGTATTTCTCTAACTCTAAGACAACAATAATGATATTTTAGAACTTATACAAAATCACAATCATTGGTTTTATTAAAATTGATAAACAATGACAATTTGAGCCATCCATGCCAAAGAGTCGCTTGGAAAGGTAGAGAGAATGAGAGACTAATACATACACTAAGGGCTCGTTTGGTAACAGTGTTTAAATATTGTTGTTTAGTTTTCAGTATTTTGAAAATACGTGTTTGAGTGTTATAGAAATACATGTCAGAAGTGTTATTGTTGTTTAAACACTGAAAATTGTTGTTGAAACAACAGTGCCAAACAACCCCTAAGACTCTTTATACAATCCATTTTTTTTTTTTTTATATCAAAATACAAATTTCAAATTTCAAAATATTTTAAAATATCTCAAATGCATAGAGGGCAAAAAGGAATGACATCTCAAATTGTTGTGGTGAGTTTCATAAATAGCCAAGAATGACATCTCAAGTATGGCATTTTATTTTGGAAGCATAATGTAATCGTGTTATTGATGATGACAGGTCATGTGACTCATACCAGATGCTTGGCAAAAAAGTGTGAAAAAATAAAAATAAAAATTAGTAGAAGTAAATAATCGAACTTTTATTAGATTAAAAAAAATATTAATAGAGTGCTAACCGAAAGATAATTTTAATTAATTGGGGGTATTTTGGTCATTTTTATGTTTTGAGAGTATTTCAGTCATTTTCTCAGTTTTAGGATCATTTCAGTAATTTTTTAGTTGAATTTCGGTCATTTTTTTAGTTTCTAAGGGTATTTTAGTCATTTTTTTAGGTTTTAAGGTCATTTTAGTAATTTTTTAGGTTCTAAAGATATTTCAGTAATTTTAAAGGAAATTGGGGGTATTTTGGTCATTTTTTTAGGTTTTAATGATATTTTAATCCTTTGACAGTTTCCAAGGTCATTTTGGTTACATATGACGTTGGTACTGCCTATGTGACGATGGAACTATCAAATGTGAGTAAAAATTAAAGTACCACAAAATGTAAGAAAAGTACGATTAAATAAAATGTTAGTACTGCCCAATGTGACAATGAAACCATCAAATATAGAAAAAAAAAAGGGAATTATTGAATGTGACAAAAGTACAACCACATGTGATATTGGTACTGTACAATGTGAGAATGGTATCATCAAATGTAAGAAAAAAAATAAGGAAACCACCGAATGTGACAAAAGTATAGTCACATATGATGTTGGTACTTCACAATGTGAGGATGGTACCATCAAATGTAAGAAAAAAAAATAAGGGAACTACCGAATGTGACAAAAGTACAGTTACATGTAATGTTGGTACTGCACAATATGAGGTTGATATCATCAAATGTGAGAAAAAAAATAAGGGAACTACCGAATGTGACAAAAGTACAATCACATGTGATGTTGGTACTACACAATGTGAGGATGGTACTATTAAATGTAAGAAAAAAATAAGAGAACCACCGAATGTGACAAAAGAACTGTCATATGTGATGTTGGAACTACACAATGTGAGGATGGAACTGTCAAATGTGAGAAAAAAGTAAGGGAATCACCCAATGTGACAAAAGAACTGTCACATGTAAAAGAGCAAATGCGATGTTGGTACTATTTAATATGACAATGGAACCATCGAATTTGAGAAAAAAAAAAAGAAAAATGAACCACTATATGTGACAAAAGAACATTCAAATTTGATATTAGAACTGCACAATGTGATAATGAAACTGTCAAAAGTGAGAAAAAAATAAAGGAACCACCGAATGTAACAAAAGAATTGTCAAATGTGATGTTGGAACTGTACAATGTAAGGATGGAATCGTCAAATGTGAGAAAAAAAAGTAAGGGATCCACCAAATATGAGAAAAGAACTATCCCGTGTGATGTTGGAACTGTACAATGTGAAGATGAAACTGTCAAATGTGAGAAAAAAGTAAGGGAATCACCAAATGTATGAAAAAACTGTCACATGTGATGTTGGAATTGCACAATGTGAAGATGGAACCGTTAAATGTGAGGAAAAAGTAAGGGAACCACTAAATGTGATAAAAAAACTGTCACATGTAATATTGGAACTGCACAATGTGACGATAGAACCGTCAAATGTGAGAAAAAAATAAGGGAACAACCGAATGTGACAAAAGAATTGTCACATGTGATGTTGGAAATGCATAATGTGAGGATAGAACCGTCAAATGTGATAAAAAAGTAAGGGAACCACCAAATGTGAGAAAAGAACTATCACATATGATGTTAGAACTGCATAATGTAAGGATGAAACCATCAAATGTGAGAAAAAAGTAACCTGGTATGGCAGATTATCTACTAGTGGGTATCGTAGCCCCCCCCCCCCCCTTTTTTTTTGGGTACCGTAGAATTACCCTCAAATTAAATATCTTCAACCATTTGCAATGAATGTTTTGTTATTCATACTTCCTTATTTATCATTTTATTTTGTGAGCCTAACTATGATGCTTAACTTACTTAATTTTTAATGAACACCTTTTTAAGAAAGAAAACAAATAAAAAAAGAACAAAATAAAAAATTAAATATGTGTCATTGAAGTTTCTATTAAGTAAAATTATAAATCTAGAAGATTTAAACCACTAATAAATTAGTGTTCTCTAGGTAACAAATAGAATATCATTCATCACAATTTTTACTTTCTAAGTATGACTAACACATAAAATTCAAAATACACAAAAAAAAATTTTGGGACATTAAATTTACATGAGACAGTTTAGATATTGCACAATGAAATATTCTAAGAGTCATAAGATTTTGTTAAGGTTTAACTAAAAGAATAATAGCAGGGACTATATACTTCTCTACAAAATATAAAAGAGGAAATTATTCAACTTTAAAGTTAGGGGATGAAACTACTTCAAACATAAAGGGGAAAAGTATTTTTTTCATATATATATTTTTTTTGATGTGATCCATAATTCTTTTTTGTTAGTAAAACTATGTGTTTTCTACTTTAACCAATGTGTAAAAAAAAAAAAGTTAGCCCAAGAAGACAGTTTGTAAAACTATGAATTTTGGCCCAACAAATTGGCTAAACAAAAAATAAAATTAAATAAATTAGGAACATAATAAATGTCACGATATTTTTCAATACCTTTATTTTAGCTATGGTGGGCCAATGTATTTTAGGGTAATTCTACATCCACAATATTTTCACAACAGATCCTAGGTGGTAAATTGTTATTGGTTTTTAATTGAGACAACCACTTTAAACTATGCATTAAAAGGAAAATTGTATGTGAAACAATGAATTTTTGCTCACTAAATTTGACTAAACCAAAAAAGAAGTTTAAAAACACAACAAAATGTCATAATATTTTCACAATACCTTTATTTTCAGCCGTGGTAAGTTTCAATCTGATATATTATTATTTATTTTATAGAAATACTATCTCCATAATATTTTCATAACAAATTGTAGAAAACAAGTTGTTACTGATTTTAAAATGGACCCATGACTGATATCACTTTTTTTATCTATCAATAGTAGCTTACCTATGATTTGTTTTGAAATTAATGTGAAAATGTTGGAGACTTAACATTTTTTTATTTGATCTATAAGAAACTAAGATCTCAAAAATTATGAAAATATTTTGATAACAATAAGTGTTACAACATTTTCACAAAATATTTATTTTCAGTTGTGGTTGTTCACAGTCTCATATTTTATTATTTTATTTCGACTTATAAGAAATTGACTCTTCAATAATTGTGAAAATATTATGAAATTTGTTGTATCAGTATAACAATATATATGCCAACTCATATATATACATATATATATTTTTTAAAAAGAGCCAAACAAATGACTGGAAAAAAAAAAAGAAAAGAAAAAAAAAAGTGATGAACAATACATATTGAGCAAACTAAAAAATATTTTAGCTTTTACACATTCACATAACAAGTGTTATAACATTTTCACAAAACATTTATTTTCAGTCATGGTTGGTCACAGTCTCATATTTTATTATTTTATTTCAATCTATAAGAAATTGAAATCTCAATAATTGTGAAAATATTGTGAAATTTGTTGTGTCAGTATAACAATATATATGTTAGTTAATATAAATATTTAAAAGAAAAAAAAAACTCAAACTGATGACTAAAAAAAAAAAAAACACTATAGCTACTGTAGTACATGTGTCCAATTGAAACAAACTTAAAAAAGGCATTGTAGCTACGCGCATTCACGCTTTATATATATAATGTTTTTTTTTTTTTTTTAGAAAATTAGATAATAGGGGAAAGAGAGTTAGGGTTCTCCCACTGACTTCCAAGTTCCAACCATCCTTAATTTTTTTTGTTATTGTAGGGGTATTGGGCCTAGGAGCTCATTATCCATGTATGTATTAGGCCTAAAGCCCGAGCCGAGAACTAGAGATCATCCGAGAAGGGGTAAACGTTATCAAAAGAGTCCATGTTAGTAGATAACGAGGTCAGTTTTGGTCCTAATGGCACAATAGTGTAGGCCGAGGACAAATGTCACCTTGTATAACCAAAGTCGAGGTCCGAATAGGTGGTCTGCCATCCAAGGGGATGTTCTAGGAAGTTCTGCTGGCACAGATAAGCATTGCAAAACAAAGTACTGAGGGGAGTCTTAAAATATCTAAGGAGAAAGCTACTACTATCGCATTAACTGCCCTGTAGCTTACTCTTTGGTTGCATTAATATGGAGGTGATACTTGAATAGTAGTTTTCAGCCTTATAGCTACTACCTAAAGATTTCAGGAAGATGCTGATGGGACAAGGATAAAGACTAACCATCTAGCCTGCACGTGGAAGATGGAGATGAAAAGAGTAAAGAGTATAAAAGAAGAAAGAAGCAATGAGAGAGGGGGATCGGAAAAATCAAGAGAGAAACACTGTAGCAATTAAGAACCAAATCTGTAATCAAACTTGTGTGAAATATATAAGAACCGATCTCCTCGGATTGTGCCGAGAATGATTTTCTCTAGAAAAGCCAATCTATCTTCCTGTTCTTGTCATTTTATTTTACTGTCCAACTCATTTTAACCCAATTTTCTAACTCACTCTCTACAAATTCATTGTTTTGGATTTTTTGGGCTTAAGTCCATCAACCTTTAGGCTAGGAATTCAAACCTGGTCTTTACAATTGGCGCCATCTGAGGGAATTACTGGGGTTATAATGAGTCTAACGTTCAACGATGCTAAGTTTAGGTTCAAATCAAGCAGAATCCATGGGGTCTCAACGTCAAGATCACTTCCATGATCTTGAGTAGAGGAGAGACCGGGAGGGGAGTGTGCACCCTACCCATATGAGTAGGAGTTATTCTAGGGGTGGTAGGCACCTTTCTCATGAGAAAAATACTAAAGCCATGCAGTTGGAGATTGATCACTTGAAGAAAATCTTACGCCATGAGTGGCGAAAGAGAGCTCCTTCCACTTCTGACTTCTCTTCCGATGGTGAAAATGATGGTAGTTATAGGCGCAGATTAAGGACTCCTCCTAGTGAGTCTTTCTCGTATGATAAAGATTACCATCAAAAGCGCAAAAACAAAAATTTATCTGCGAGAGGCCTGGGAAATGATGCTATGAGTAAAGCACTCAACCAAATTTTCAGATCACCTTTTACACGTAAGATTAAGGGAGGAAGACTTCCTCGGCGGTTCATTTAACCTACATTCATCATGTATAATGGTCGAACAGACCCTGTGGAGCATGTTAGCCATTTCAACCAGAGAATGGTTGTGCACTCCAAGAACGAGGCCTTGATGTGCAAGGTATTCCCATCCAGCTTGGGGCCTGTGGCAATGAGGTGATTCGATGGTCTGGGTGCATGTTCCATTGATTCCTTTAAGGAACTCACTCATTTAGATCCCACTTTATCACGTGCAGTAGGGTTCCTCAGCCTTTAGATTCCTTATTGTCCCTATCCATGAGAGTAGGGGAGACCCTAAAAACATATTATGATAGATACTGAGAGATGTTCAATGAGATAGATGATGATTTTGATGACGTAGCCATCATGACTTTCAAGGTCGGCCTACCTACTAAACACGGCCTAAGGAAGTTTTTGACCGAGAAGCCTGTTACTAGCGTACGCCAGCTCATGGATTAGATTGATAAGTATAAAAGGGTTGAGGAGGACCAACAGCAAGGTAAGGGAAAATGTAAGATTATCCCTCAGGAGAGAAGGGATTTCAGGTCGAACCGCTACAATAATAATAGACCTCAGAAGGATTTTGCTAGGTAGTCAGGACCTATAGCTCCTTAGAGGGTTAACACCGTGTTCCGAGAACTGGTGCATCAAGTTTTGAAGAAGATCAAGAACGAGCCATACTTCAAATGGTCGAACAAGATGAGTGGAGACCCCTCGAGGCGTAATCAGAGCCTTCATTGCCAATACCACCAGGAGTGGGGGCATACCACTAAGGACTGCAGAACTCTGTGGAATCATCTAGATCAGCTGGTCAAAGAAGGAAGGCTATAACAGTTTTTGTACCGACCCAGCGGGCAAGGAGACCAGTCAAGGTCAGGGGCTCAAGGGAATGCTTCCTTAAGGCCTCCGTTAGGCATAATCAATGTCATTTTTGCTGCACTTGGGAGAACTGGTTCTCAACCATCTAGGATAATGTCTATAGTTCGGATAGCTACGAGGACTCTAATTCGGAGCCAAAAAGGTCTAGAATGAAGGTCTGACCGGTGCTGAGTTTTTCAAACGAGGATAAGATGGGAACCATTTAGCCACACGATGATGTTTTGGTGGTCACCCTTAAAATAGGGGGTATGATGTGAAGAGGGTGATGGTGGACCAGGGTAGTGGTGTAGAGATTATGTACCCTGACTTGTACAAAGGGCTGAACTTAAAGCCTGAAGATCTGATAGCCTATGATTCACCTTTGGTGAGCTTCGATGGAAAGGTTGTCATCCCGAAGGGCCAGATTAGGTTGCCCATGCAAGCAGGTTTAGAAGTGGTTGAAGTGAATTTCATTGTAGTGGATACTTACTCTCCTTATACGGCCATTGTGGCAAGGCCCTGGCTTCATACTATAGGGGTCGTTTCTTCAACTCTGCATTTGAAAGTAAAATATCCATCGGGGGACTGGATTGAGGAGCTAGTAGGGAGTCAATCCATGGCTAGGCAGTGCCTCGTGGCTACAATTATGTATCAGCCTACAGCTGATTCCTCGACCTCTACTGAGGAAGGCTTATAGTAGTCAAAGTCTTTGATTCCACCTATAGATGGGCCAACCGAGGATGCAAAATGTGAAGATTTAGAGAGAATTGTCGTAGGTGATGACCTAGAGAAGTTTTTTCAGGTTAGGGCTCGATTATCGCCTCAGGAGAAGGAAGAGCTTGTGGAGTTTCTTAAGAGGAACGTTGATGTGTTCGCTTGGAATGCCTACGAAGCTCCGGGGGTGGATCCAAGCTTCATCTGCCATCATTTGAACGTTAATCCATCTATTATCTTAAGAAAGCAACCACCTCGGCACTCATCCAAGGATCATTTTAACGCTGTCAAAGACAACGTGATGAAGTTTAAGCAGACTGGGGCTATTAAAGAAGTGTTCTATCCTGAATGGTTGGCCAATACTGTGGTTGTGAAGAAGAAGAATAGAAAGTGGCGGGTGTGTGTGGACTTCTCAGATCTGAACATGGCCTACCCAAAAGACCCTTTCCCCATGCCTCGGATAAACTAACTAGTGGATGCCATTGTAGGTCATCTTCGGATGAGCTTTTTGGACGCTTTTCAAGGCTATTATCAAATACCTTTGGCTTTAGACGATCAAGAAAGGACAACCTTTGTTATTCCTATCGGGAATTACCATTACAAGGTGATGCCCTTTGGTTTAAAGAATGCAGGGGTCACTTACCAGATGATGATGACCAGGATGTTTAAGCCACAATTAGGAAAAAACATTGAGGTCTATATAGATGATATGGTGGTCAAGAGTAAGCTGGAATCT